>NW_006960608.1:0-797 GCF_000164805.1 Carlito syrichta
ATTCAGACTAAGATTCTCCACCCAGGAAAGGAATAAAATAATACATAGTATATTTATAAAATAAAAGTTCTAAAAAATGTTTAATATATAAATACACTGCTTACAAGGATCTTCTAATTGCCTAAGATTTTACTCTTATCAAAACCAAATGTCACACAAATACTTAATTTTGATCCAATGAAACTGAGTTTTAAAGCCACCATCTTGTAAGAGCCCTTAAACTTCTATCATCGGAAAAAAAATTAAATTATTTTTAAAATTTTATTTATTTTATTTATTTATTTATTTATATTTTTGAGTTGAAGTTTCACTCTGTCACCGAGACTGGAGTGCAGTGGCACACTCCCAGCCATCACAGCCTTGACCTACTGGGGCCCGGTGATCCTTCCACTTCAGCCTTCCAACTAGTGGGAACTACAGGCACATGCTACCATGCCTGACTAATTTTTGATTTATTGTAAAGACTAGGTCTCACCAATTTGCCGGGGCAGGTCTAGAACCCACGAGCTCAGGCAATTCACTCACCTCGACCTCCCAAAGTGCTGGGTTTACAGACTGAGTCACCGAGCCCAGCCTAAATTATTTTTAATATCCATTCTGTTTGGCAACTTGGAAGTGTGGCTCCAGCCATCATCTAGTAAAAAAGTTAATTCTGACTACCCATGCATCTAACTTTAGTGATTTCAGGAGCAGGTATCATGTACCATAACACTGAGGTTTTTTCCCTTATGCATTTTGGATTGCACTCGTGGGAACAGCAAGTAGGACTAAGAGGCATGGTCCCACTAAAGCCGATT
>NW_006960609.1:0-659 GCF_000164805.1 Carlito syrichta
CCAAATTTAGGTCAGCACATGTCTGTGTTATTATTATTATTATTATTATCTTTTGAGTTAGCAAAATAAAATATATTCTGAAAGACAAATTTCTCTCTGACCCAAGGAGGTGTTGTATCTTTGTTTCTGAGCTCAGGCTTAAACTGAATAATATTAAAAAGCAATTAAATAATGCAGCCTAATATAGTCATGATATTTTAAATACATGCCTTTTATATGAATGAGTAAATAAAAGTGAATACAATAATGATGGAATAAATAAATAAGTTTGATAAATACATGAGTACATTAATATTATTTACTCTGTTGTTTTTACAGAAATAATATCAGATTTTTGGCCTTCTGAAAATTAGTAATGGTTAAGTTTATAATAATAAACATTCTTTTTCTTTTCTTACTTGTTCATGTATTTTATATTCTAAAAATTCTTTAAATAAAATTATTTTATTTTTAAGAAATCAGAGTCCATTCCTCTTCAAAGTACAGCAGCTTTAAGTCCTAGCTAGAGGTATTACTCTATTAAGAAAAGTTTTTATTTGTCTTTATGATATAAACAGAATACTAAAATGATTAATTTTAACTCTGAGATTAGATGATATGGACTTGAATCTCACTCTCCTTCTTCATAACTTTTGTGACTTTAGGCAAATTATTCTCTA
>NW_006960610.1:0-747 GCF_000164805.1 Carlito syrichta
AATCCACGGGCTCAGGCAATTCACTCATCTTGGCCTCCCAAAGTGCTGGGATGACAGGCTGAGCCACCAAATCTGGCCTAATTTTCTTATTTGATTGCTTTGGCAAGCACTTAAGAGAAATGACCAGTATTGGAAATGTTAGCAGGCTCACATTTCTTGTTCCTGAATTGAATGAGAGCAGTACTTTGTTTCACAGTGAACATAATGCTGGCTTTGGTGTGATATGCAAAACTGAATAATATTAAAATAGTCTCAAGTGGTTTCTTTCTTTTTAACCAAGAAATGTTGATGGATCAAACATATTTCCTGGCTGGGCGCAGGGGCTCATGCCTATAATCCCAATATTTTGGGGGGGGCGAGGCAGGAGGATTGCTTGAGTCCAGGAGTTCAAGATCAGCCTGGGCAACACCACGAGACCATGGCTCTACAAAAAAATTAAAGACTCAGTTGGGCATGGTGAAACACATTAGCAGTCCCAGATACTCAAGAGGCTCAGGTGGAAGGATTACCTGAGTCTGGGAGGTCGAGGCTGTAGTGAGCTGTGATTGTGTCACTGCCCTCCAGCCTGGGTAGCAGAGTCAGACCCTGACTCAAAAAAAACAAAAGATACTATCCAGTCTTGGCTGTGAGCTTGTAAGGCATTTCTTGGAAGCCGCAGAACACACCCTGGCAGGATTGCAGGCCTGCATGGTGGAAGCCAGACACCTCCCTCTCCCAGCCTCCCAGCTCAGCTTCATAGTGATTGGG
>NW_006960611.1:0-597 GCF_000164805.1 Carlito syrichta
CTAAAGAATAAAAAAATCATTAAAACAACAGAAACAAAGCACGTAAGAAAATGTCAAAAATGGTAATCAAGAGAAAAAAACTAAAAACAAGCAAACAAACAAAAAACAGACAAAAAATAAAAATAACCAAACTCACTCTAGGTCGTTTCTATAAGTCCAGAGTCCTTTCATCTCTGGTCTCAAGCCCCTCCCCTCTGCTCTCAACACAGGCAGATAGAACTGCTCACAGTTTGGGTCAGTTACCCCAGACCTACTTTGGAAGAAGGGTTGATCAAATCTAGACTCACACAGCTTGCTTCCTATCAAGTATGCCATTCAGATCTGAACTGCGTCCAATCCAGCATGGGGGAGGGGCTTCTGCCTCTCCCAGTTTGATGAGATTACCTTGGGTCCCAAGTTGGAGGCTGAGTGGAGCTGGGCAGAGCTGGGCAGAGCTGGGCGGAGCAATGCAGATCTCTGCCTGTTCCTCAGCCTGGAAAAAATGGCTGCAGTCATTTTCTCCTCACTGGATATGGGGCTTCTCTCTGGCTCTCCCCAATCCTCTCTCTGCTGATCAGATCTGGGCTCCAGCTGACCCACTATAACAGGTGTGGGTCA
>NW_006960612.1:0-500 GCF_000164805.1 Carlito syrichta
AAATTAATTTAGCATCTGAATACTGTGTAGTGGGTGCTTTAAACCACTTTTAAGAAGTGTAGGTTCATGCTCAAGCTCAACATCCTGGTAGGTCTCCTTTCATTTAGCAAATTATTCATCACACAAGGTGGAAAAAGCAGAACAAGCTAGCATGAGAAACACAGCCACCTGCTCGTGGGAAATCAACTGCCCAAAAGAGTTTTACTTCAAAGAGACATTGGCTGAGTAGGTAAGTTGACCTTTGCTTAGTGCTTTGATGACTACTAATTAAAGTTTTTCTTCTCTAAACTTAGTGAGAGTACTAAGAATTTTACTGCCAAGTTTTCTGAGACCTTTGGTCATTAAGCCATCACTGGTAATCTGTTCCAGTCCTGAAATTTTACCCCCCTTACAAATAGATTTTGACACTAATGGTCAATATGCCTAGGTGAAGAATGGGACATGTCCTTCCTAATTGGAACAATTTCTCTAAAATTGTATATCATTTGGACTTATTTCCC
>NW_006960613.1:0-760 GCF_000164805.1 Carlito syrichta
ATAAATAAATACATAAATGAAAGGTGTAAAATGTGCAACTGACTTTGTTTTATTCTATTTTGTAATTTTTTCACTTTAAAGATGGTTCCAATTAAGGGTTGGGTATAGAAATGTTCATTATGCAGGGATTGATTTTTCAAGTATGTAATACACCAATGAAACGTTATTTATTAGAATATATTATTATTATTAATATATTAGAATACATAGTATAATTATGCTTTCAACTTTGACATGTAGAAAGTTTTTGACATAAATGCTGAATGTTTCATTCTGTATAAATTGAAACTTGTTGGGATTCCAGATGTATATCATCCTTAGATAACTAAATCTTGAAGATCAATGTACCTAAGTGCTATTCAGAAGACAGAATACATAGTAAATCTTAATAATTTTAGAAAATAAAACAGTATCATAATTTAATACAGACTTTTTCTTTCTTAAAATTTGTGTACATTTTCTCAGTACACTTTGTATTTTCTGCTAGTTAATTTTGATTAAATGATACAGATATGCAATCCTTAGATAGCTAAACATCATCCTTAGATAGCTAAACATTGAGATTCCAGATGCATATCATCCTTAGATAGCTAAACAATTAATAAACTTCTGCACAGCAAAGTGTACCTAAGTGCTATTCAGAAGATAGAATGCATAATAAATCTTAATAATTTTAGAAATAAACAGTATCATAATTTAATACAGATTTTTTCCTTTCTTAAAATTTGTGTACATTACCTTGGTACACTCTGTATTTTCT
>NW_006960614.1:0-1004 GCF_000164805.1 Carlito syrichta
TTAAGAATCTCATATATTATGCAGCTAAAGAAGGACAAACATATGGACTTTGCAGCAACTTGGATGGTTTTAGAGTCTATTATACTCAGTGATCTATTACACTAACCAAGAGCAGAGCACCCTATGTTCTCACTCATAAGCAGACCTTGGACAGTTATCATAATACTATAAGAAAGGGAGTGGCAGTAATGGGAAACTGCCAGAGGAGGGGGGACATACCTCATCAACAAGGGTATCTGCATAATGAACATTTGCATACCTAACCCTGAATTGCACCCCCACTTCTTTAAAATAAAACATATAAAAGTTAAAAAAAAAATCCAGTTATTAGAGGTGAAAGTGCTTAAGTAAGCCATGAATAATTATATGCATGAAAGGGACTGCAATAAAGGCACCTGTCGCATTGATTTTTGGTTTGCATACTTTTCAGATTTTTTCTCTGCTTTGATAAATGCAATGAGATAGTTGTTTAATTTTTTAAAAAATAGAGATGAGGTCTCCATGTTTAAAAAAGTTACACTCCCAGGTTGGATGTACCACCATGCCCAATTTAGTCCTTTTTTTTTTTTTTTTTAAGTTGTAGTCTCACTGTATTGCCCAGATGGGAGAGCAGTGGCATCTCACTGCCACCACAGCCTCAAGTTGCTGGCGGCTCAGGCAATTCTTCCACATCAGTCTTTCCGAGTAGCTGGAACTACAGTTGCTTGTCACCATGCCTGGCTAATTTTTTGATTTATTGTAGAGACGAGGTCTCACCAAGTTGTCTAGGCTGGTCTTGAACCACTAGGCTCAGGCAATCCTCTTGCTTCCACCTCTCAAAGTGTTAGGATTACAGGCATGAGCCATGGCGCTCGGCCATAGTCCAATTTTTAAAAGATTTTTTCCCCCCTGCTCTGTTTCTTTTTGCCAGAGAGACTTCGTTGTGTTTAAAAGATAATGTTTAATATTTTCCCCCAGATATCATTATGATAGTGAATTTGGAAAATGTAGACAAAGAAAGACAA
>NW_006960615.1:0-5820 GCF_000164805.1 Carlito syrichta
GACCGAATTCCCTTTCCATTCTCAGCAAGATGCCCTGAATTTCCCTGTTCATGTGGATTCCTAAGCTCTGTGTACAAATATGCAAATGCCCAGATGTTTTCTAAGGAGGTGGAATCCATGGATCCTGGTTACATTTTAATAATTCATACTAAATATTTGGCAACTACAAGACCCTTGTCCCCTCTCCAAATTAAGTACAAACGGAAGTTTAAGGATTACCAAGTTCATGTAAAGACCAAAGTTACATCCAAATACCGCACGATGATATTTTTTCCGGAAAATTGACCTTAGTTGTCCCCAGGATCCTTAGGGACTTCTACTACCAGGTAGCCTATTACAACTAGCAAGAGGCCCAGAATGTTGCTGGAGTCCTGAAATGACTGATTCATAACCCGCAAGCCAAATATCTCTGAAACATGAGACGAGCTCGAAGCCTTGATTCTTGTTTATACCGCAGCAAGAAACCCTGAGAATTTTTCGGATTGTGGAAAAGTGTATCACAGATTCCTTATTCTTCCTTAGCGAGTGGCTGTGTAATGTCCTGTATATGAGGACTCCCTTTCCCCAGAATCCTGTTTGGAAACCCTGATTCTTGTTTTGCCATTAGCAAGTTGTCATGTAGATAATCTGACGGAGGAACCGTGTAGAACAGGTTTCTTACTTCTCCTTAGCTAGAGATAGTTTAGATTCTGTATATGAGGACCTCTGTTACCTTTGTTCCAGCTTATGAACACTGATTATTATTTAGCCCACAGCAGATGGACTGTTGATTTTCCTGAATGACATATGATATAACCCCGATTCTTTTTCTTCCTTGGCAAGGGGCTGTGTATTTTCCTGTATAACAGGATGCTCATTGGATAAATCCTGAACCAAAATTCCGATTTCTTTTTAACATTTTCCAAGATGCTCTGTAGAATTTGGGATTGAGGGCTCGTGTAACCCAGTTTCCTTATTCTTTCTTAGCAAAAGGTCATGTAGTTGCCTGTAAATAAGGATTCCATTTCCCAGATTGATGCTCGAAAACACCATGATTCGTGGTTAGCCCATAACAAGACGACCTGAAGCTTTTTTAGGATTGAAGACACGAGTAAAACAGATTCCCTTATTCTTACTTTAACAATAGGCAGTGAAGTTTTTCTGTATGTGAGGAGTCCCCATTACCCCAGATTCCTACTTCAAAAACCAGATTCTTGGATACCTCTTAGGAAGACGGCCAGTAGTTTTGGAATTGAGGACTCATATAAGGAAGATTCCTTATAATTCCTTAGGAATATGACGTGTACTTTCCTGTATATGACGATCTTCATTACCCAGTTTCCTGCTTCATTCTGCAGTATGCCAAGACAGTTTCTGGAGACCGATAATTCCAGTTTTTGGATATCAAGAGAAAGACATCCATAATGTTTTTTGGGAACTGGAATCCAAAATTCCTGGTTCCCCTTCACAAGACCTCCCCAAAATGTGGAATATTCCAAACCAAAAGCCCAATTCCTACCTGCCCAACCGCAAGAATTTTCTGTACTTTGAGGTCACCTGAGTCGAGGAATTTCGTACCAATATACCGTTTGATTCTGGGGAATATGATTATGGTCATAGATAGTCCCAGGGAAGAAAAGGATTTCTAGGGCCAAATCCTTGATTACAACTAACAAGAGGACCAGAGAAATCCTGAGGATCTGTAATGACAGATTTCGCATATCCACGGAGAAAGTAGCTCTGAAAATGTAGGGACCCAGAAGCCCAGATTGTTGATTAAACCTTATCAAGAGGCCCTATAGATTCCCAAAAATGGCAACTCCTAGAAACGGATTTCCCTTCAACTCTCAGTAAGATGCCCTGATTTTTCCTGTCGATTTGGGTTCCAAATTCAGTATATCAAAAGACAGATGCCCAGAAGTTTCCTAGTTTCGTGGATTCCTTGATTCCTGGTTACCATTAAAAGTACGTAGTATACATTTGGCAAGTGCGAAACCCTTGTCCCTACTCAAAATATAAACAGACATGGAAGGGGAAGGATTACAGGGTTCATCTTAAGACCAGAGTTACATCCAAATCTGGCAAGAAGATTCTTTTTGTCCTGGAATCTGCTCTTAGTTGTTCAGAGGAACCTAACGGACTTGGATTGGGCAATACCATTTACAATTTTTAAGAGGACCAGAATGTTGCTGGATTCCTGAAATGACCGATTCATAATATCCGAATGCTAAATTGCTCTGAAACATTTGGGGAGCTCGAAGATCTGTTTCTTGTTTGTCCCATAGAAGACATCCTGGTTATTTTCTGGATTGAGTGCACGAACAACAATGCATCTTTATTCGTACTTAGTTGGAGGTCATGTAGTGTCCTGTATGTTCCTTGATTCCTGTTAAGAAACCCTGACCCTTGTTTAGCCCTTAGTAAGAAGTCATGTAGATTTTTTGATAGAGGGACGGTGGAAACAGATTTCTTCCATGTACTAGAAAGAGGCCATGCAGTTTCCTGTATGTGAGGATTGCTATTACCCACATACATGCCTCTAATCCCTGATTCTTCTTTAGCTGTCAGCAAGATGCCCTGTAGATTTTCAGGACTAAGGACTCGTATAACCCAGATTTCTTATTTTTAGCAACAGACGTGCCATCGCCAGTATATGAGTACTCCTGTGCACAGATACATGCGTTGAAAGCTTTATTCTTGTTTAGATCTTATAAAGACGCCATATTTTTTTGAGAATGAGAAAACATTTCATTCACATTCCTTATTCTTTCTTAGGAAAAGTCAGTGCATTAGTCTGTATATGAGCATTTCATTACCCTAGTTTATGATTCAAAAACCCAAATTCGTGTTAAGCCCCTAGTAAGAAACTCTGAAGATTTATTGGGATGGAGGACACATGTAAACCAGATTCTTTATTCTCCTTTAGCAATAGACAGTGCAGGCTCCTGTATAAGAGGACTCCCATTATCCAGATTCCTACTCCCAAAACCTGAATGGTGGTTATCTCTTAGCAAGACGGTCTCTAGGTTTTTGGGATGGAGGCCTCGTGTAACCAAGATTCCTTATTCTTCCGTAGCAACAGGTCATGCAGTGTTCTCTATATGAGGACTCCCATTACTGAAACTCCTGCTTCATTTTCAGCAAGACGCCACGATATTTCCTGGTGACCGAGAATTCCAGTTGCTTGGACATCAAGAGAAAGACTCCCATAAAGATCTTGAGGAATTGGAACCCACAATTCCTGGTCCCTTTTAAAAAGATACACTAAAAATGTAGCGACATAGAAGCCCAGATTGCTGATTAAACCTTATCAAAAGACTTTGTAGATTTAGGCGATTGAGAACTCCAAGGACCAGATTCCCTTTCCGTTCTCAGCAAGATGCCCTGAATTTGCCTGTCCATGTGGATTCCAAAACTCTGTGTACAAAAAGGCAGATGCCCAGATGTTTCCTAGGGATGTGGAATACATGGATCCTGGTTACATTTTAATAATTCGTACTAAATATTTAGCCACTGCAAAACCCTCGGCCCCTCTACTAATAAAGTTCAAACTGAAATTTAAGGATTAGCAAGTCCATGTTAAGACCAAAGTTACATCCAAATACGGAAAAATGATACTGTTTTCTGGGAAACTGGCCTTAAGTGTCCCGAGGAACCTAAGGGACTTTTACTACCTGATACACGATTACATCTCTCAAGAGGACCAGAATGTTCCTGGAGTCCTGAAATGACTGATTCGTAATAACTGTAAGCCAAATAACTCCTAAACATTAGACGAGCTCGAAGCCTTGATTCTTGTCTATACAACAGCAAGACACCCTGAGAATTTTTCGGTTTGTGGACTAGTGTATCACAGATTCCTTATTCTTCTTTACCGAGGGTCTGTGTAATGTCTTGTATATGAGGACTCCCGTTCCTCAGAATCCTGTTTGGAAATCCTGATTCCAGTTTTGCCATTAGAATGATGTCAAGTAGAATATTGTGATGGAGGAACCGTGTAAAAGAGGTTTCTTAGTTCTCCTTAGCTAGAGATCATGTAGATTCTGCATATGAGGACTGCTATTACCTAAGTTCTAGCTTATAAACCCTGATTCTTTTTTAACCCAAAGCAGATGGCATGTTGATTTTCTGGACTGACAACTGCTATAACCCCGATTATTTTTCTTCCTTGGCAAGGGTCTGTGTATTTTCCTGTATATTAGGACTCTCACTAGATACATCCTGCTTTGAAACTCTGATGCTTTCTACAACTTTCCAAGATGCTCTGTAGATTTTTCTGATTGAGGACTCGTGTATCCCAGATTCCTTATTCTTTCTTACCACAAGGTCATGTAGTTGCCTGTAAATAAGGACTCCATTTTCCAGATTCATGCTTGAAAACACCATGATTCGTGTTTAGCCCATAGCAAGATGACCTTAAGCTTTTTTGGGATTGAGGACCTGAGTAAAGCTGATTCCTTATTCTTACTTACCAATAGGCCGTGAAGTTTCCTTTAAGTGAGGATTCCCATTACTGAGATTCCTTCTTCAAAAATCTGATTCTTGGTTACCATTTAGGAAGACAGCCTGTAGTTTTGGGACTGAGGAATCATATAAGGAAGATTCTTTATATTCCTTACCAATATGACGTGTAGTTTCCTTTATATGACGACCTCCATTACTCAGCTTCCTGCTTCACTCTGCAAGATACCGAGACAGTTCCTGGTGACCGAGAATTCCAGTTTTTTGGATATCAGAGAAAGACGTCCATAATGTTCTTTGGGAACTGGAAACTAAGTTTCCTGGTTTCCCTTCACAAGTCCTCCCAAAATGTGGAATATTCCAAACCCAAAACCCGAATTACGACCTGCCCACCCACAAGAATTTTCTGTACTTTGTGGTCACCTGAATCGAGGAATTTTGTACCAATAAACCTATTGATTCTGGGGAATATGATTATGATCATAGATGGTCCCAGGAAACAAAAGGATTTCTAGGGCCTAATCCCTGATTACAACTAACAAGAGGACCAGAAAGATCCTGAGGATCTGTAATGACAGATTTAGCATATCCACATAGCAAGTACCTCTGAAAATGTAGGGGTACATAAGCCCAGATTGCTGATTAAACCTTATCAAGAAGCCCTTTAGATTCCGGAAAATGAGAGCTCCTAAAACCGGATTTAATTTTAATTCTCAATAAAATGCCCTGATTTTTCCTGTCGATTTGAATTCCAAATTCAGTATATCAAAAGACAGATGGCCACAAGTTTCCTATGTTCGTGGATTCCATTATTTCTGGGTACCATTAAAAGTACGTAGTAAATATTTGGCAAGTGCAAAACCCTTGTCCCTTCTCAAAATAGAAGGAGACAAGGAAGGGGAAGGATTACAGGGATCACCTTAAGACCAGAGTTACATCCAAATATGGCAAGAAGATTCTTTTTGTCCTGGAATCTGGCCTTAGTTGTTCTAAGGAACCTAACGGACTTGCAGTGCCCAATACCATTTACAACTTTTAAGAAGACCAGAATGTTGGCGGAGTACTGAAATGACCGATTCATAATATCCGAATGCTAAATTCCTCTGAATCATTTGAGGAGCTCGATGATCTGTTTCTTGTTTATCCCATAGCAGACAACCTGGGAAATTTTTGGATTGAGGGCTCGTGCAAACATGATTTTTATTTGTACTTACTTGGAGGTCATGTAGTGTCCTGTATGTGAGGACTCTCTTTCCCTTGATTCCTGTTTTGAAACCCTGATTTTTGTTTAGCCCTTAGTAAGAAGGCATGTAAATTTTTTGAGAGAGAAGCTGTGGAAAACAGATATCTTCTCTTTTATTAACAAGAGGTCGTGTAGTT
>NW_006960616.1:0-7747 GCF_000164805.1 Carlito syrichta
AATATTTCTTCATGTGTTTGTTGGCTGCTCGGATGTCTTCTTTTGTGAAGTGTCTGTTCATATCTTTTGCCCATTTTATAATGGGGTTGTTTGTTTTTTTCTTTTCAGCACGTTTGAGTTCCTTGTAGATCCAGGATGTTAAGCCTTTGTCAGACCTGGTGTTGGCAAATTCTTTTTCCCAGTCGGTAGGCTGTCTCCCTGCTCTCTTAATGGTTTCTTTGGCCTTGCAGAAGCTTGTCGGTTTAATAAGGTCCCACGTGTCTATCTTCTCTCTTATGACCTGTGGGTTTCGGGTTTTGTTCAGGAATTGGATGCCAGTTCCGATTTCCATGAGGATATTTCCTTCATTTTCTGAGGTTCTTATGGTTTAAGGTTTTACATTTAGGTCTCTGATCCATTTGGAGTTAACCTTTGTGCATGGGGATAGATAGGAGTCCTGTTTCAATCTTCTGCATGTGGTCATCCAGTTTTCCCAGCACCATTTATTGAATAGGTTCTCCTCTCCCCAGTGGTAGGTGGTGGAGTCTTTGTCGAAGATGAGTTGGTTGATAAATTGAGGTTTTGCTTCTGGGATCTCAATTCTATTCCATTGATCTATATGCCTGTTTCTATACCAACACCAAGCCGTTTTGATGATTGTAGTTTATAGTAAAGTTTGAAGTCTGGTAATGTGATACCACCTGCTTTGTCAACCTCACTAATCATCAGGGAGATGCAAATCAAAACCACACTGAGATACCACCTAACTCCAGTCAGAATGGCAATTATCAACAACTCAAAAAATAACAGCTGCTGGAGAGGGTGTGGCATAAAGGGAACACTTCTACACTGTTGGTGGGTGTGTAAACTAGTGCAACCTCTGTGGAAAGCAGTGTGGTGATTCCTAAAAGCTCTAAATATCAACCTCCCTTATGACCTTGCAATCCCCCTACAGGGAATATATTCTGAAGAACTCAAATCATTCTATAAAAAAGATACCTGCACACGTATATTTATAGCAGCATTGTTCACAATAGCAAGAACCTGGAAGCAACCATGCTGCCCATCAAAAGAGGACTGGATTTAAAAAATGTGGTACATATACACAATGGAATACTACGCAGCCATCAGAAAGAACAAAATCATGAATTTCGCAGCAACCTGGATAGAACTAGAGTCTATAATACTGAGTTTCATTCAGTTTCATCTTTGTTTCTGTGAGAAACAAAGATCCGAGTATCACATGCTCTCACTCATATAATGGACCTTGAACATCCAATGTAATACTATAAGAAAATGACTGACAGTACTGGGAAACTATGGGGGGGAGGGAGATGGGATTAACAGTTGCAAATATCTTTCTGGGCAGGGGGAAACACCTCTTATCAACAGGGTGCCTGAATGAAACGTAATTGTACACCTAACCCTTAACTGTACCCCACAAAACCATAATAAAAAATACTGATTATGAAAGAAAAAAAAAAGAATAGTTATGTTGAAGTCTGCAGCACTCATTTTTCTTGAGGAATGAAAACCTTAAAAGGCAATTTATATGCAAACATTCCCAAGGCTGGAGCTGCACACAGCTGCACTCTGCTATTGGCTTGCCAGAGACCACCACTAAGGTGGATTTTTCCCTCTCCCTCTTGCTTCCATCCTAATTGCTACAGACTCCCCAGTTTCCTTGTTCAATTAATGCAGACTGAAGCCACATTCTTATCCAAGTGTGCTTTATTATCCTGCGAGCCCTGACATCTCAGAATCTCAGGAGGTAAAAGACACAGTTGTAACCTTCCAGGTGCCATGCACAACCACCTTGTTTTCCTAATAAGAAAACTGGCATACAGGAAGGAAAAGGCCCTTGTCCAGGGTTAGTTGTTCATTCATTCTTATGTTCATTTACTTAATGGATATTTATTAAAGAAGACTATTTCATGCCAGGCACAAAGGATACAAAAATGAACAAGTGTTCTTGTTACAGACTGACAATGAGCTAACAAAAGAATTCATAAAATGCAGAGAATATGATCTGTATTAGGAGGGAAATACACATGGTTCTCTGACAGAAAACGATGGGCATAGACATCCTGGATGGGTGTATTTCAGTCTGGGTTTCTCTAGAAGCAGACTTCGAGACAAGGGTCCATGGGCAAGTAGTTTTTTTAAGAAGTGGTCCCAGGAAGCAGAGGTAGGAAGGGGAAGTGAGCAGGTTAGGGAAAGCAGTCAATAGACGGTGTGCTGTCGTGAGTAAGAATGATAAAACTGCAAGTACTGGCCAGGCTCAGTGGCTCAGCCTGTAATCCTGAACTTTGAGAGTCCAAGGTGAGTTTGAGACCCACCTGGACAACTTGACAAGACCTCATCTCTGCAATAAATAAAAAATTAGCTGGGCGTGGTAGCGCATACATGTAGTTCCAGCTACTTGGAAGATTGAGGCAGAAGGATCGCCAGAACCCAGCAAGTTGAGGCTGCATTGACCAGGAGCATGCCCCTGCACTCCAGTCTGGGTGACAGAGTAAGACTCCAACTCAAAAAAAATCCTGCAAGTATTTTAGAGAAAAACTGGAAATATGGTCAACTTTCTTAACATAGGAATATTTAACAATCAAAAACCTTAAACAAACATCATTTCTAATGTTAAAATTTTAAAACACTTTTATTAAAGTCAGGAATAAGACAAGGATGCTCTCTATTATTGATGCTACTCAACATTCAACCTATTGAGAAAATGGGCAAAGAATATGAAAGGGCTATATTTTTGCCATTGTGCTATCTTCACAGTCTTAGAGTAATCAAAACAGCCTTCAAGGAAAAGACTAATAAATTAGATTAAATTAAAGAGCATCTGCTCATCAAGTGACACTGGCAAGAGAGTAAGACTGCACAATATGGGACAGGAGAAGCTAGTTCTATTGCAAATCTAGACCTCTGTGGTAGAGATCACATGTAGAATACATAGAGATCTCTTATTAGTTGCCAAGAAAGAGACAACAAAAAAATTGGCAAAGAGACTTGAACAGGTATTTCACCAAAGAGAATATATAATGCAAACAATCATGTGAAAAGATATTCAAGTATTTTATTTTATATTTTATTTTATTGAGATGGGTTCTCACTGAGTTGCTCAGGTCTGGTCTCAAATTCCTGGCTTCAAGAAGTCCTCCCACCTCAGCCTCCCAAAGCTCTAGGATTACAGGTGTGAGCCATTGCATTCGGACGTCGACAAAGTTAAACTAACATGAAATATCATTGAACACCTACCAGTAGTCAAAACTGAAATGACGGCAACAACAATTGTTTATGAAGATGTGGAGCAAAGAGATCTTTCTTGCAGTAGAGTGTAAATTGGTACAGATGCTTTAGAACATTGAGCAGAAGCATATTCTATGGCCTAAACATTTCACTCTCAGGCATAGATTCAAACAATGAGGGCTATTCTGTTATCAAATGTGTATCGAGATCAGAATAGAAAGAATAATGTAGTATAGTCATACAATGGAACACAACTCCAATGGAAATTAACAAACTACAGCTATACACAGCATGAATGAATGTTACAAAAAACACTGAGGCAATAAAGTCAGGGACAAAATTATATATATATATATATATAATATATATTATATATATATATATATCCATGATTCTATTTATGTAAGGTTCAAAAACAGGCAAAACTAATTTGAGTGGTTAGAATTCAAGGAAATAATCACCTTTGAGAAAAAGATCTGGGGTGGTCATGGAGGGGGTTTCTGGGTCACTGTTAACATTCACTTCTTGGCTTGGCTTCTGACCACATGGATCTGTTTGCTTTCTGGAAATGTATCCAGCTCTATACTTATGACTCATGCACTTTTATGTATGCAATATTTTATTTTAAAAGTTAAAATGAGTAGCCATTCATAATGCTTTGTGAAACACTTAGCAAACTGAAAATAAAGTGAACATCCTTAACTTGACAATGGTTAGCTCTCAAAAACCTACAACAAGCATCATTCTGAATGTTAAAATGGTAGAAGCATTTCCACTGAAGTCCGGAATAAGACAAGGCTGTCCTCTATTATTGATACTACTCAACAATTTAGCCTATTGGGGGAAAATTAGCAATAATATGAATGGAAAATATCCTTTGCCATTTGAGAAATCTGAGTGGACAAAATGTTCACTAATTTTAGGAAATGCAATTTCTAAAAGACGTAATGAGATATACAATTTTATACTCATCATACTAGCAAAAAAATTTAAAGCCTGATTACACCAAGTGTTAATTATTTATGGGCAAACAGAAACAATCAAAAATTTCAGATGGTAATACAAATAAACCCTCTATGGACTAATTTGTCAATATTTTATAAATTCCAAGATGGGCAAACTCTATGGCCCAACAATCTCACTGTACCCTGTGGCATGTACATTGCAGAAACTCCCATGGATATGCACAAGAAAACTCAAACAAGAACGATTCCATCCACTGTCAGTAAGGGCATGAGTCAATAAATTATAGCATAATCACAGGGAATACCACACAGCAGTTATATTAAATGAATGACACCCTATGCAAAACATTAACAAAAATGACGAGTGAGGAAAAACAAGACTCAAATTGACCTAATTTCATTGTGATAGTGTTTAAAATAGGACATACTACTTTAGGCAAAAGAATAAAAACCTGCATGGAAAGGCTCAAAGAAAACTCTGGAGGGGAGAAGGATTTGGATGTTGCAGACGAAGGCCTTTAACTGTGTTTATGATGCTTTGTTTCTTAAGCTGGGAACCGGGTACACTAGTATGTTGTATTATTTCTACACGTCTGTTTGTTTGACTTGTTTCATTTAAAACAGTATTTAACAAAACTATGCTCTTACTCATGAATCCTCAAATTAATGAGGGACTCAACATCCCCTGCTAATGGCAAGGGTCAGTTTTATTTGGCTACCTCTGAGACCTCACAATTTCCCCCACAAATGTAGAGAGCGGGAATGGTATATTGGAACACTGCTCCTCCTCTGGCTTGGTCAAAACAGTCAGTCAATGGATGATGGCTTCTAAAGGGTACTCATGGCAGAAACAAAAAATAAATCTGAAATGGTTAAGGTACACAGTGTAGCAGCTTCTTTCTGAGCGCTTCAAGTCTGTGATTCATGTCATTCCTTCATCTGAAGCTGTGCTTCTTCAGTACCCCTTAGCTCTGGAGAGCAGCTACATTCATACTTCTCCTTCAGAACAAGCCTGTGGAGCTTCACTCTTATGACAACAAGACATTGAGGTCTTGAAGGCACATTAAGTGACTGGGCTGGAATCAAGTTCAGGAATGGGACAGATCATCTAATGATTCTGAGGACAAGGGAGTGGAGCCACCCCCCAAGGATGCTGGCCAAGTCATGGGAAATGCATCCCTCTGGTGTAAATACACCTGGCTCTCCCAGTAACACCTGCCCACACACTGTATCCTCTGGAAAGTTGTCTCATATAGCTAGGGCTGCTGGGACAAGTACAACAATCTGGGTGGCTTAAACCACAGAATTCATTGTCTCACAGTTATGGAGGCTAGAAGTTCTAGGTCAAGGTGTAGGATGGGCTGGTTCCTTCTGGAAGCCCTGAGAGAGCATCTGTTTCCAGCCTCTTTCTTAGCTGCTGTGCTTTGCTGGCAATCTTTGGTACACTTTGGCTTGTTAGAAGCATCATCTCAATCTCGGCCTTCTTCTTCATACAACGTTCTTCATGTGTGTGTATGTGCGTGTGTGTGTGTCTAAATTTCCCTTTTTATAAGGATGCCAGTTATATTGGATTAGACCCCACCCTAATGACTATCCTTCAACTTAATTACCTCTTTTAAGGGCTTATCTCCAAATACAGTCACATTCTGAGGTGCTGGGGGTTAGAATTTCAACATATTAAGTGGGAGAAGCACAATTCAATTTATAACAGAAGGTATCCCTGAACCCCAAGCTTAACTGAAGACCTTTTGTTCTTACACAGGCTCAGTATCTCGTCTGAATTACATCAGGCCTCCAAGTTGTTGAATGGCAGGGATTACTTCTAGTTCATCAGTGAATACCCAGAACCCAGTTCAGATCCTGAAGCTATTTCATAGAAAATATGTAAGTTATCTAACAAATAAACAAATGAATTTTTAAAATGCCTTTTTGCACAGGAAGGGTCCTTGAACAGCCTAGACAAATGCTGGGTACTCAATATCAAATCTTTAAATATTTTCTTAAATGTCTTTGTATTTTCTGTCATTTTTGTGTCATTTTTTACGCACATCCCTTTCTCCCTTGTGGTCAATAACATATCTTAGCATGCCCTCCTCTCCTATGAGCATGCCATGCCAGAACACTTCCCTCCATGCAGGAGACATACTAACACCAATTACTAACATTTATCTAGCTCTCCTGCCCCAGGGACTCTGTTGTGCACTTAGTATGGGGTAGATAATCAAATCCTCACAACAATCCTCATTTTACAGATGAGGAAACTGAGGCACAGTCATTCTGTAACTTGTCGAGGGTAACAAAGTTACAAGGTGGTTATATCAGGAAAGAACAGAAACTGTCTACCTTGTTTTCCCCTTACCTGTGGGACAAGAGCAATGCCTGACCATAAACAGCGTGACTCTATACCTTATTGTTAGAGCCAGTATCCTTCTGAGAATAAAAAAGGACACAAATTTAAGCGGGGACTGGAAAAACAGAACAGTTCTGGAAAGTCAGCATGCAATGTTACTTTATTAATAAATATCTGCTGAATGAATGAAGTCTCCTGTCTTACTTGAGGGCCTGGGTTTGTCATGTACATTACAAAATGGAATGTTACTTATAAGACGCATTTGCTTTAAAACCATGGTCCTGAATGTAAATCTACCATAAACATAGAATGGGAATTGTGACTGCAGTTTTATCAATGCACAGCCTGTTATTCAGCCCCAAAAGGTGGAAACACAAATTAAAGAAATGCTTTGAAATTTTTTTAATCTCTTTCAGAAGCCTAAGTCATTATAGTCTGTAATTGGGGTACAAGATGGAATAAAATTTTGATTGTATCAGAAAGAACGATAAAGCAATAATTTCTATCACTCCACTCGAAAAAAATAACAGCACTACCAACGAACTTTCATATCATTGAGGGTCTTAATTACCCATCCCCTGCCTGTGAGTCAAATGCCTTTTCTTTCATTATTGACAAAAGAGGTAATTTTCAGCTTTTTTTTTTCTTCTCCTTCTCCTGCTTCTTCCCTCTCTTCCTTTTTTCTTTCCTCTCTCCCTCTCTTTCAGAGAAGCAACTGCAGTAATTACACTCCTAAAGCACTGCGTCAGACCTCATGCTGTGACACAGAGCAGACCCTCCCAGGAAGTTCTGTGTGTCCCAAATTTTCCTGCAATGACAGCATCTCAGGTTGAAATAAATTTTGTTCCTTGAGAGCCAGGCACAGTGGCTCATGCCCGTAATCCCAGGGACTTGGGAGGATGGGGCGGGAAGATCACTGGAGGCCTGGAGTTTGACACCAGTCTGGACAACACAGCAAGACCCTGTCTCTAAAAAAATAAATAAATAAAAATTAGCCTGTCATCCCAACTAATAGGGAGGCTGAGCTGGGAGGACCCTAGAGACCAGGAGTTCAAGGCTGCAGTGAGCTATGATCACACCGCCACACTACAGCCTGTGAGACTCTTTTCTCTGAAAAATAAAAAGAGAGATGGAAATCCTGTCTTTTTGCAAGCAACGCTCCTCCAGGACTACTTCTCTGACTAATGGCCACCTCCCCCGG
>NW_006960617.1:0-434 GCF_000164805.1 Carlito syrichta
GACAGACTTGAGCCACCACACCGGCGTCCACGATGTGCCCTGAACAATCCTTCACTTGCTTCTCACAGACCGTCCAGCCCAGAAGGGCAGAAAAAGTTCAGTTTTCTCCATGTTCTGTCGCCGGAGAGATTCGGGTCCAAAGCGCCTAGTGGGAGACAAAAAAAGCCTGAGTTTATTCCTTCCGGACCTCAAGGGCCCACGCATGCCACAAACACGGGCCATTTCTGGCGGAAATGAGAGGACGGGCCAAGGAGAAGATGGCCTGAGCCCGCAGGTTCGAGACCCGCCAGGGACCACTTGGTGAGACCTCATCTCTGCAATCAACCAAAAAATGAGCTGGGCGTGGTGGCGCGCACCTGGGGTTCCAGCTACTTAGGAGGCTGAGGCAGAAGGATGGCCGGAGCCCAGCGAGTCGAGGCTGGAGTGGCCGGGAG
>NW_006960618.1:0-323 GCF_000164805.1 Carlito syrichta
CTTTCCCTTCTCCATTATGTGTGGCATAGTGACTGTAGCTCCTTGGTAATGTGTGCCCAAGCATCTGGTTCTCCTGTGCTATAGGTATCCAAGTGACTACTCTTCCTTTTTGATTAAATTTCTAGTGACAGTCCCTCTTCTGTGATCACTGGCCCAGCGACTGGACCTCCTCTGTGATGGGTGCCTTGGTGACTCATTTGAGTCATGACTTGTGCCCGAGTAACTGGCCCTCCTCATTGATCAATGCTTCAGTGACTGAATCCCCTCTGTAATTGGTGCTCTGGGGACTGGACCTCATCTCTAAGGGTCACCCCAGTGACAAA
>NW_006960619.1:0-321 GCF_000164805.1 Carlito syrichta
TTCCTTGTATTTCACAGTGTTGTTGTAAGTCAAACTGATAGTGAAAATAATCTTGAAAGTAAACTGTTTTGTAAAGACTAGCATTTTCATATAGTGTTTTTTCAGTTTTTTCCACGCTCCTGAGAGAATAAGAAGACAGAGAGTTGAGCTCTTTCTCATGAAATCATTATGTCAGGACAGCTTCTAATCCTGCTTGCTTTGGAATGTATTTCTGAACACATGATCTTAAATCCTGTTGTCAATTAAGAAACATTAAAGTGTCACTATCATCAGAAGAATCCTGAAGTGCTTTCCAAAGACTGTAAAGCAATACTTTAGGAA
>NW_006960620.1:0-303 GCF_000164805.1 Carlito syrichta
ATAACACTTCCTACCAAACAAATAATTTTAGAGTAATTGAGTCATAATTTATTTCTTTAAGAAAAATGTGCTTTTTCCATTTAAAACCATATTAAAAGTAGCAATTCTCTGTAGGAGACGAAGTTTCCACTTTGGGTGCCATGGAATGGTAAATTGGTGAAAGCCTCTTGAAATTACTGAGACTGTCACATTCTCACAAATACACTGAATGCAATTAATGTGTCTTTGTAGCTTACAAATTTAGTGAGGCTAATATCTGACAAATAGAAATATTTTCATGACAAAAATGAATTTAAAAAAACA
>NW_006960621.1:0-894 GCF_000164805.1 Carlito syrichta
TATATATTAGGGAACCCAAAATAACCAGGAATTATCTTTGTTTTGGAGGGAGAAGGATTGACCCCTTGTAGCACACTTGGAATTTGTTCCTTCCAGATCAAGTGGTCAAGCAAATTTATTTTTTGAGAGCAGGATCTATTGGGAAGGCAGAGAAACTCCCACAGTGGGAGGGGACCCAAAGGGGTTGCCCTCAACCACACTGAATGTTCAGCAATTTTTGAATTAAAAATACCAGTATGTTCCCTGTACCTCACCCTCTCTATTCACCCAATCTCTCCACAAGTGACTTTGGTTTTTGTTTGTTTCCCTGAATGAAAAAAGTTCTTAAAGGGAAATGTTTTGCCAATGTGGAAAAGGTGAAACAAAAATGGGAGAAGCACTAAAAAACATAAACAGTGAATTGTTAAAAACTGATTTGAGCAGTGGAAAACACTTCTTAATAGTTATATTGCATAAAATGAAGAGTACTTTGAAGGTGACTGAAGTTTAAACAAGAATAAATAAATAATTATTATAAACAATGTTTCTGTGATCAATATATTTAGCTTGGTATACTGAATTGATAGATTTTGGGGTCTGCATTTCCAACAAAAGCGCAAACTCTTCAATGATACCATATATTCATTAATCTCTGAATCTGTAAATCCTTAGAATAGAAGATATATCCTTAGTACTCAAAATATTCTGTTGGAACTGAGGTTTTAAACATTTGCTTCACATAATACAATGTTAGATTTTGCTGAATGTTTTTAGCAATGAAATAGTTTGGTGAAAATGGTATTTAAGAAAGATGGTTCTGGCTACAATATCTATTCTGACTTGAAGAAAGGGAAGCATCTAGAAGTGATTGTTTCCAGTGCAAAAACATACACAATGAAATTATAGAAGAAATGA
>NW_006960622.1:0-4677 GCF_000164805.1 Carlito syrichta
CCATCTATTCACAAACAGAATCGCACAGACTCTGACCTCCCCAAGCGAGGCTGTGCCATTAAAAATGGAGATCATGCAGAAGCAGGCCAGAACAAAAGTACACACACAAAAGTGTTTTTTCTATGCAGGTTTGGCCTTTTTTTTTTAAGTTGGATTCTCACTCTGTCACACAGACTTGGAGTGCAGTGCCCGCTCCCACCCACCGCAGGCTCGACCTGCTTGGTTCCGGCCATCCTTCCGCCTCAGCCTTCTGAGTAACTGGAACTACAGGAGTGCGCTACAACGCCCGGCTAAATTTTGATTTATTGTAGAGATGAGGTCTCGCCAAGTTGCCCAGGTAGGTCTCAAACCCTGAGGTAAATCCACTCACCTCAGCCTCCCCAAGCGCAGGATTACAGGCTGAGCCACCGATCCCCAGCTCAGACTTCGCTTTTAAAGAGGATAGAAGGACCTAACACAAACTCTATTTCCAGCTAACTCTTGGCTAGGTAGTTCTCTGTGTCAGCATTTCTAGATGAGAATGAAATAAGGTAAAGTAGAAAATACCCTTCACAGAGTGCTTGTCACAAATAACCATTCAATAGGAACCACTCAATCTGCAGGGAGAACTAAAAGATGAGGTAAGAAGATGTACCCCACAAAACCATAATAAAAAATACTGATTAATGAAAAAAAAAAAAGAAAGTATGTATAGGAAATTGTGCCTTATAGACACTGGAGAAGTGGGGAAGATGATTTTATCACCTACATAACTATTCTTTTTTTTTTTTTTTTGAGTTGGAGTCTCACTCTGTCGGCCAGACTGGAGTGCAGTGGCCACTCCTGGCCACCACAGTCTCGACCTGCTGGGCTCTGGCGATCCTTCCACCTCAGCCTTCCAAGTAGCCAGAATTACAGGCACGTGCTACCACACCTGGCTAATTTTTTGATTTTATTATAGAGATTTCTCACCTGCCCAGGCTGGTCTCGAACCCGCGGGCTCAGGCTATCCACTCACTTCAGCCTCCCAAAGTTGCGGGATTACAGGCTGAGCCACCGAGCCTGGCTACAACTTTTCAACATATCAAAAAGACAGATATGATCATATTGTTATGATATTGATATTACAGTGCTAAGTTCTTAGCTATTTAGAAGAAGTAAAGAAAGTAATATAACACAAAATGTTCAAAATAAAAAGGAGGCTATTGGATTTAATCAACTTTAAGGTAATTCTTTTCCATTTTAATATCTTTAATTAGCATATATTTTAAAACTTTTGGTCTCTGAGGACGATGACAAGTTCAAGTAGTAGCATTTTTCTGGCTTTCTAGATTGAAGGAATTACGATCCCAGACTTAGATTAAGCAAAAAGAAAACCAGTGTAGCTCTAGAATTACATTTGGTTTAGCTTCTCTATTAAAATTACTCAGAATAATTTTGAAAGAAGACAAGATATTTGAAAGGACAATAAAATAATACAAAAGTGGTGTCTAATAATCAGTTTATTAGGGAGATTAATTAAAAGGAAGAATATTCCCAATAGTGGAGAAATTCTCTCATAGGTGTATAAAGAACTATAATAATTGGTATTGGTGCCTAAATGACAATATGAGTGTCCACTCTGTGTCAGCAAAGAGGTAAAATGTGGTAGAGACTCATATGGGTTAATATGCCAGAGTTGGGAGCAAGAGACAAAATGCACATACAAGATTATAAAATGTACATATTAGAAACTTTCATATGAATTCAAGGTGTATAATGTCATATTTTTACACAAATTGAATATATATCCACACAACAGAATCAATCATACATTACAAAACTGAATGATACAACAACATCCTTTAAAAATAAAATAATTACCTGGCAGGGGCAATGACAGTCTTGGAGCCAGCCTGGGAATGGAGTGAAGACAACTCTCCAGGAGGAAAGGCCCTGGGGAGATTCTGTGCAAGCAGTAAGGCCCCACGGAAAGTCTTGACGAAAATTCTGCATGACTGTTCTTTAAGTCATGGCCACCACTATGTTCCCATTGTATTGTTTTGCGCAGGCTTCATAGGAATATTTTGTTTAGTTACATTTTGGGAAAAGGAGGCTGCTCACATATCCATGATAAATAATAGTTTCAATAGGAGTTCCTACATAACTTACAAAAAACAATATGTCTCAACTAGATCCAAGAAAAACTATTAACAGGAACAGCATGACACAGAGTCAAGAAGAACAAACACAATCATCTGTAACACTAACTAGTCCTACGCTGTGTCTCCTTAACTCTTCCCAGAATAGTTCAAACAAAGAAACTCTGAAAAAACTGTGGTACCAAGGAAAGGTGAGAACAAATGAGGAACACACTGAAACCATAAGTCAATTAAAGATAGGCTTAGATACTCAGCCACTTCCTCCTAATATCATTAGGCCTAAACCATTACCCACTGTAAGAGAAGGAGACAACATAGGTTATATGCCTAGCACGTTTATATAGACTATTTACTCTTATAGTGTATAAGTTTTACTTTCCACTTGCTAACCTTTTGGCTAATATTAACCTTGCCCTTTTAATAAGTTACTATTTCCAAGGACAGCTAGCTCTTTTTCGAAGAAATATTACAAATGTAGACATTACTGAAGCACATAATTATACGTAAGAATCTTAATCACAATCAGGTCATGAGCTTATTATTAATTGTTAATCATTTTTTGCTGTTAATTTACTGATATTTGCTTGCCAAAAATTGTGGTATAAATAAATCAGCACTGCTGTGCTTCGGTGGCCAGAGTGTGAAACAGAACTCTGGTCTGACTCGTTTCTCGCCTTATCCACACATCCTTCCTGGGTTCCAGAATCCTGCGGAGGTGGACTCCAAAAACTGGAGCCCAAACGTGGGACCTCAAGGAAGGTAAGTTTTTTTAAAGAAATAGTCGATGTGGTAAGGACTTCACCAATGACATGCTGCAGACCCCCTGCAAGTGAGTGCAGGTTTAGAGAGGGTGAATAGTCAGAACATATTGAGAAGATAGAACCTCTGTCATGGGAAGCTCAGGGTCCAAGCACAGACGTATGTATGCTTCAATTATCAGATGTACTTTAGAGAAGAAAGGTATAAAGGTTAGTAAGAAAACTTTAATGGAGTTCCTACAGTTTGTATAGATGGTAAATCCCTGTTTTCCTGAACAAGGCACCTTGGATGTGGAAACATGGGACCAGGTAGGAAAAAATATGAAAGCCTGGTGCCAGAGAAATGGAGGGTCAGAGATGCCTGTAGATGCTTATTCTATATGGAATGTTTTAAGACAAGCATTAGAGACTGAACCTACTTATGGTGCTATATCCTCTGCTCCTCCACATGAAGGAACCCCCCTGTTGAGACCCTCTTCTAGGGCATCTTTGAAGGTATCCCCCCTTGCAGCTACTAAAATGCCTACCAGTAATCTAGATAGTAGTGATGATGAGGGAGGGGGCACCAAAGACCAATTACCGCCTGACGATGAAGCAGAATTAGAGGAAGAGGCAGCACGATATAATAACCCTGATTGGCCACCAGGGGTCAGAAACTTTGCATCCTCCCCCTCGGTTAAAAACTTTAAAGTAAAAAAGCCTCAGGTTTATGCAGTTGGATTTCAAGGGGGCTATGCAGCAAGCACATGAGCAGGGAGAGCTTTTGCACTGCTTTCCGTTTCATATGAATGGGATGATCCATCTTGGGAAGCGTCGCCTTACAAGATTTTAAAGGAACTAAAAAGTGCTGTTCATGATTATGGCCCAACCTCTCCTTATACTATGACTTTAGTGGAAGGACTGACTAGTCGATAGATGACTCCTTACAATTGGTTTCAGGTAGCCAAAGCTTGTTTGCCAGGAGGTAGCTTTTTTCTATGGAAAATGGAGTATGAAGAACTAACAAAGAAGGAACTGGTTAAACATGAGGGAAGAAGACAAGGACATAATACCGTCACCAAAGATATGTTAATGGGAGAAGGTACTCATGTGGGAGTTGCAGAGGAATTGTCATTATCAAAAGAAGTATTACCGGCTGTTTCAGCAATGGCCTTAGGAGCATGGAAAAGATTGCCTCCTCCTGATCAGAAGGTCCCAGTGTTGGTTAATGTTAAACAAGAGTCTTAGGAACCCTACGAAGATTTTGTGGCCAGTTTAGTAGAAGCAGTCGACAGAATGGTACTAAGCAAAGCAGCTTCAGAGTTAATCATTAAACAACTAGCTTTTGAAAATGCATCCCCCACTTGTCAGGCATTAATCAGACCTATCAGGAAATCAGGGGACGTTTCTGACTTTGTAAAAGCATGTGCGGAGGTTACTCCTGCATACATGCAGGGTGTTGCCATAGCAGCGGCCCTTCAAGGTCAGACTACTTCCCAATTTTTGCAAAATCAAAGTAACAAAAGAAATAAGTCTGCCAACAACAATTGTTATACTTGTAGGCAACCTGGTCACTTTAGTAGACAATGTCCAAATTGAACTTCACAAAAGCCAGTAAGCTCTAGCGCTAATAATCCCTCCACCCTGTGTAATAGGTGTGGAAAAGGCTTTCATTGGACAGAAGATTGTAGCTCGAAATTTCATAAGAATGGCACCCCTTTGGTTCCTCATAATCAAGTATTTAAAGACACTCAGCAGGGAAACTGGAATTGGGGCCCATCCCAGGCCCCCCAAACAATAGGGTCTTGCCAACAAACTCA
>NW_006960623.1:0-950 GCF_000164805.1 Carlito syrichta
TTTTTTGAGTCAGAGTCTCAGTCTGTTGGGCAGGCTGTACAGCAGTGGCATGCTTACAGTCACTCCGGTGATCCTTCCACCTCCACCTTCCAAGGAGCTAGAACTATAGGTGTGCGCTATCACACCCGGATAATTTTTTGATATATTGTAGAGACAAGGTCTCACCAAGTTTCCCAGGCTGGTCTCGAACCCATGGGTTCATATCATCCTCTTGCCTCAGCCTCCCAAAGTGCTGGGATGACAGGTTTAAGCCACCATGCCCAGTTCATGGTCAGCACTTTTCTTTTTTTTTTTTGGAGTTGGAGTCTCACTCTGTTGCACAGACTGGAGTGCAGTCGCTGCTCCCAGCCACCACAGACTTGACCTGCTGGGTTCTGGTGATCTTTCCACCTCAGTCTTCCAAGTAGCTGGAACTGCAAGTACACACTACCATGCCCGGCTCATTTTTATTTATTGTAGAGATGAGGTCTCGCCAAGTTGCCCAGGTGGGTCTCGGACCCACGGGCTCAGGCAATCCACTCACCTCAGCCTCCCAAAGGCATGGGATTACAGGCTGAGCCACCGAGCCTGGCTAGACAGCACTTTTCCACTATGATCCTGTTCATATGGTGGAGAGCAGAAGCAAACTCTTATAAGGGCACGGATCCCGTTCCTGAGGGCGCCACCCTTATGGTCCCAGCTAATCCTAATGACCTCCCAAAGACCCCACTGGCTAATGCCGTTATGTTAGGCGTAGGGTTTTAACACATGGGATTTGCAGAGACACAAATACTCAGTTTACAACAAATGGCTTCCAGAGTGACCACATATTGGATGCCACACATCTTGTGGTGCCCACATGCATTTATTCTCTGGAGTGTGTCCCTCAGAATAGAGCAATGGAGTCATAGCAGACATGTTCAAACCACATTCCAAAGTGGTTGTATCATTTCACACTTCCCTAAGCAGTG
>NW_006960624.1:0-3954 GCF_000164805.1 Carlito syrichta
CTGTTCTTGTACTAATACAGGCTGTTTTGATTATTGCAGCTTTATAATAAAGTTTAAAGTCTGAGAGTATGATACCTGTTGCTTTGCTTTTGTTGCTGAGGATTGTTTTGGCTATTCTTTGCCATTTATGTTTCCATATGAATTCCTGTATTGTTGTTTCTAGGTCTGAGAAGAATGTTGCTGGTAATTTGATAGGTATTGCATTAAGTCTGTAGATTGCCTTAAGTAGAAAGGACATCTTAACAATGTTGATTCTTCCAATTCATGAGCATGGAATAATTTTCCACTTATTTGTGTCATCTTTGATTTCTTTGAGCAATGTTTTGTAGTTTTTATTGTAAAGTTCTTTCACGTCTCTTTCATTGTAAAGGTATTTCACATTAAATGTCTGGGAAGACTTTAAACTTTATTATAAAGTTGTAATAATCAAAACAGTCTGGTATTAGTACAAGAACATGCATATAGACCAATGAAATAGAATTGAGATTCCAGAATCAAAACCTCCATTTCTCAACCAACTCATATTTGACAAAGTCTCCACCACCAACCACTGGGAGAGGAGAACCTTTTGTAGTATTCATTGTAAAGGTCTTTCACCTTGGAAGCTGCCATGGTTTTCATTTTTATTGTGACTATTGTGAATGGAATTGTGCATTTTGTTTGGGTATTTGTATGTATATTATTGGTGTATAGAAATGTGATTGTCTTTTGAACATTTATTTTATACCTTGATACTTTGCCAAAGTTCTTTATTAGTACAAGGATGTTTTTGACAGATTCTCTTGGGTTTTCGGGGTTAGAATCATGTCATCTGCCAAGAGGGATAACTTGATTTCCCCTTTTCTTATTTGGATACTCCTGATCACCTTCTCTTCTCTGATTGCTCTAGTAAGAACTTCCAAAAATATGTTGAACAGGAGGGATGAGAGTGAGCATCCTTGTCTTATTCCAGTTTTCAGGGGAAATGATTCCAATTTCTGTCTGTTTAGCAGGATTTCTTGTAGATGGCTCTTACTATTTTCAGGTATGTTCCATCTATGCCTAGATGTTCAAGGGTTTTTATCAAGAAGAGGTGCTGGATTTTATCAAAATTTTTTTCTGAATCTAATGATATAATCATGTGGTTTTTGTTTTTACATCTATTGATGTATTTAATTATGTTTATGGTCTTAAAATGTTGAACCAGCCTTGCACCCCAGGGATGAAGCCTACTTGGTCATAGTGGTTAATTTTTGAGAAGTATTGTTGAATCCGGTTTGCTAGAATCTTGTTGAGAATTTTAGCATCTATGTTCATTAAGGATATAGGCCTGTATTTCTCTTTCTTTGTTGGATCTTTGCCTGGCTTGGGTATCAATGTGAGGTTAGCTTCATAAAATGATTTGGGGAGAGTTTCAACTTGCTCAATCACCTGCAATACTTTCAACAGGATTAGTATCAGTTCCTCCTTGTATGTTTTGTAGAATTCTGCTGGAAAGCCATCTGGTCCAGGACTTTTTTTTGTAGGCAGTTTTCTTTTAACATGGTCAATTACCTGGATTGTTATTGGTCTATTTAGGGTCTCGATTTCTTCTTGTTTCAACCTGGGGAGGTTGTGTGATGTCAGAAACTCCTCCGTTTCCATTAGATTTTCAAGTTTGTTTCCATACAAGTGTACATAGTATTCTCTGAAAATCTTTTCTATATTTTCAGGGTCAGTTGTGACTTCATCTTTTGTGTTTATGTTTCTGTTTGTGTGTATTTGGGCTTTTTCTCTCTCTGTCTTGGTCAACCTAGCTAGCAGATCATCAATCTTGTTTATCTTTTCAAAGATCCAGGTTTTTGTTTCACTGATTTTTTGTATTATCTTTTTGTCTTCTATGTCCCAGATTTGGACTTTTATTTTGGTGATCTGGATTCTTCTGCTGAAGTTAAGGTTTTGGTGGTCTTTCTTTTCCCGCTTCCTTAGGTGACTTGTAGGCTGTTAACTTTTGATCTTTCCATTTTCTTCATGTGTGTTTGTAGAGATATGAATTCCTCTGTTACTACTGCTTTCATGGCATCCCAGAGATTTGATAAAATGTTTCTTAATTTTCCTTTGTTTCTAGGAATCTTTTGATCCCTGTTTTGATTTCCATGTTGACCCAGGAGTTGCTTAGCATCATGCTGTTTAGTATCCATGTCTTTTTGGGTTTTGGGGGAATTTTGCTCATGTTGATATTCATTTTTATTCCACTGTGATCTGAGAAGGTACATGGCAGAATTTCCATCTCATGAGATTTATTTATGGTCAAGGATGTGGTCAATCATGTGGTTATGAGTAGAATGTGTATTCTGCAGTCTTTGGGTGGAGTGTTCTGTAGGTATCAATTAGGTCCATTTGGTCAAGAGACACATTAAGGTTCTGGATGTCGTTGCTGATTTTTTGTGTCGATGATCTGTCTAGTGTTGTGAGTGGGGTATTGAAGTTCCCAGTTATGGTAGTGTTAGAGTCCTTTTCTTTTTTAAGTTTACCTGGAAACTGCTTTATGAAAATTGGAGTTCATATGTTGGGTGCATATATGTTTAGGATGAATATTTATTGTTGATGGATTGAGACTTTTATCATTATATAGTAACCTTCTGTATCTTTTTACATTTTTGATAGCTTAAAGGGTATTTTGTGTGATATTAAGATCACAGTTCCTGCTTTCTTTTGTGTTCTGTTTGCCCTGATATTTTGCTTTCCATCCTCTTACTCTGCATCTGTGAATGTCCTTTCTGGTGAGATGAATCTCTTGGAGACAGTATATGTTGCTTCATGATATTTTATCCATTTTGCAATTCTATGTCTTTTCAGTGGTGCATTTAGTCCATTCACATTCAGGCTAATTATTGAAATGTGCGTGTTCAGCCCTGCCATGAGATTCTTGCAGAGTTGTTGTTGTTCCTGTTTGCTGTCTTTCTTTTAATGTTCGGGTTGATTCATATGTGTTTTCAATCTTTTTCCTGCACTCTTGTGATGAAGGTTGTCATTGTTTTTTCCCTTTCTTCTGTGTTTAATACTTTCTTAAGAGTTTCTTTTTGAGCTGGTCTAGTGGCAGTGTATGTTCTTAGGGATTGAATATCTGGGAAAGATTTTTTTTTTTTTTTTTTTTTGAGTTGGAGTCTCACTCTGTCGTCCAGACTGGAGTGCAGTGGCCGCTCCCGGCCACCGCAGCCTCGGCCTGCTGGGCTCCAGCGATCCTTCCGCCTCAGCCTTCCTAGTAGCCGGAATTACAGGCATGCGCCACCACACCCAGCTGATTTTTTGATTTATTGTAGAGATGAGGTCTCACTGCCCAGGCGGGTCTCGAACCCGCGGGCTCAGGCAATTCACTCACCTCAGCCTCCCAAAGGCGCGGGATTACAGGCTGAGCCACCGAGCCCGGCTGGGAAAGATTTTAAGTCTCCCTCACTGATGAAGTTTAGCTTAGCTGGGTAGGTTATTCTTGGTTGAAATTGTTTATCTTTGAGAACTTTGAAGATTAGGTTCCACATTCCCCTAGATCAAAGTGTTTCTGTAGATAAATATGCTGCTATTCTAATTGATCTTCCCTGGTAGGTAGTCTGACCTTTTTCACTTACTTCCTTTAAGATTTTTTCTTTTCTACCTACTTTGTTTCGGCAAATTACTATGTGTTTAGGAGTTGGTCTTCTCTGTTGTCTTGCAGGGCTTCTCTGAATCTCTTGTGTTTGATTGGTTGCATCACTGATGAGATGTGGGAAGTTTTCTCAAATAATTTCATGGAATGTTTGTTCCAGGATGGTCTCTGTCTCTCTTTCTGCCTCAGGAAGTTCAATTACTCTTAGGTTTGGCCTCTTGAAATAATTACTCATCTCTTGAAGGTTTTTTTCTGTCTTTTTAAGTTTCTTTTCTATTTTTTTGACAGTTTGGGTTAGTTCTATATTTCGCTACTCAAGCTATGAGATTCTTTCTTCTGCTTGACTAATTCTG
>NW_006960624.1:4619-9225 GCF_000164805.1 Carlito syrichta
TGCTGCCTTATAATATGTCCATGCACTGGGAGTATAAGTTTGCTCCCTGGAAGCAAAATAAGGTAAGAAAAAGGAAAATGATGGAAAAAGGAAGGAGGGGTATTAAGAGGAATGTAGAGAAAGAAAAGAATAAGAGGGAAAACAGACAGATGTACCAACTAACAAGTGAAAAGAGACACAAAGACAGAAAAGAGTAAAAAAAAAGTGAAACATACAGATAATCATACAAACACACAGTCTAACAAAAATCTGTCTATTGATATACTCTTTCCATACAAACAGGAAGCTTAAAGAATAGGGGGAAAAGTAATCCATATAATAACAGAAACAAAGCAAGTATGATACTGTTATCAAAAACAGAATGAAAGAGAAAAGACTAAAAACAAACAAACAAACAAAAATGAGCAAAACAAACAGACAAAAAATAAAAAAATAAAATAAAATAAAGGAATCTAACTCACTCTGAGGTCATTACTGTAAGTCCAAAGTCCTTTCAGCTCTGATCTCTAGCCCCTCCCTTCTGCTCTCAGAGCAGGTAGATAGGGTTGCTCACTGCTTGGGTCAGATCCCCCAGGCCTACTTTGGAAGGAGGGCAGATCTGATGTGGACTCAGTGGGCTTGCTGCCTGTCAAGTCTGCCGCTCAGATCTGACCTGTGTGTGTTCAATCCAGCATGGGGGATGGGCTTTTTCTCTCCCAGTTTGATGTGATTACCTTATGACCCAAGTTTGAGGCTGGGCACAGTTTAGAGCAGCTGGGCAGGGCAATACATGTCTCTGCCCTGTCCTGGGACAGAGAAAATTGCTGCGGTTGGCATCTCCTCACCAGGCATGGAGGAGCTCTCCAACTTTCCCTAATCCTCTCTCTCCACTGATCAGATCTGGGGCTCCAACTGTTCCACTATAACAGGTAATGCTGTGGGTCAGGTGTCAGACAGTAAGAATCTGCTGAGATTTGGCAGAAGAGGCCTGTGAGCAGCAGATAATCTTGAGAGCACCCCCTCACTCCTATCTCTGGGCAGTGGGGTCTTGCAGTCTCCTACAGAATTTGTCTATATAGGAATCTCCTAATTCTTCCAATTCCAGGAAGCTAACAGATCAGTAACTTGAGGGACTGTTGACCAAAGAAACATATTTCTCTACCTTTGTTCTAGAGACTTGAAGGATATCACAGCTGCAACTATTGGTTTTGGACATATGCTGTATCTGGTAGATTTTTACTTTCCAAATCTGGATGGCTCAAAACTCAAGTAAGTAAAGGAGATTAGACATTATGATAGAAATTCTGAAGTTTTCCATGACTAAAATTTCTACTGGAAACACACAAATAGTAAAACTATCATCATTATCTTATTTCCTACTTCATAATTCATTGCAATCTTGATACATACTAGAGTTATCATTTGTGTGTCTTTTCACAAGAATTACAAAAATATAGTTGGTATTTTTAAATTTATTTTATTTCTTCCCTGTTTTCTTTGTTTCAAACAGTACTTCAGCTGGTTATGGTTATTTACTTAGTATGTTTCCACAATCATGTATTTATGTAGTTATTTAGTTGTTGTTGTTGTTGTTAAAATTATGATGAGATGATGGTGACAGAATCTCATCTGTCCCCCAGGCTTGAGTGCAGAGCTGCAGTCATGGCACAACAGCCTCAAACTCCTTTGCTCAATCAATCTTCCCGCCTTAGCCTCCCAAGTAGTTGGGAATACAGGCACGTGCCACCATGACCAGCTGTTTTGACCAGACTGGTCTCAAACTCCTGGTCTCAAACTCCTGGTCTCAAGCAATCCTACTGCCTTGGCCTTCCAAAGTCCTGGAATTACAGATGTGAGCCCCTGAATCTGTCTGTACTTAGTGTAATGATGCAAAACATTATTCCTGAGAGGTCTTCATAAATCCTGCCCTTTTGGGGCTCTCATGATATTACATTAATCTTCAAACTGCACATGATAGTTGTGGTAGATAGCCTCTAAAATGGTTCCCAAATGTGTCCCTTCCAGTATTTAGACCCAGTGTTATCTCCTTTCCTGAGTGTTGGCTGGACTAAGTGAATCATTTCTAATAAATAGAATATAGCAAAACTGATGAGATGTCACTGTTTGAAAGTAGGTTTCAAAGGAACTGCGACTTCCATCTTTCACTCTCTCTGTCTGAGGGAACTCAGTTACCATGTTGGGAGTAGCCCTTTGGAGAGGACCACATAGTAAGAAAATTACATCTCCAATCAGTCTCTAGTGAGAACCTCAGGTCAATCAACAAGGACATGAGAGGAACTGGAAGTCGATCTACCCCAATGGACCCTCACGATAACTATAACCCCATATGTAATATGACACCAGATTGTGAGATACCCTGACCTATATGACCCCTCTGTTTTGATACCCGACATAAAATTTGTGAGATAATTAATGTTTTTCTTTTAAGTCACCAAATATTGGGACAGTTTATTATATAGTAAAAGGTAACTGATATACCAGTATTACAGGACCTTTTGGGTTCATAAGAGTTCCATCATCTCCTACAATACCATTTCCTCTGGATAAATAGGATCATCCATCTTAGCTATGGTAGTAGTTTATTTTTTGACCTATTGTTTGAAATGAGAACTGGCCACCAGAAGGCATTCTCAAATCCCAGTTCAATGGAACCATCACTAGGAAGGAAGCTTTCTCATGTTGAATATTAAGACTTAAAACAAAAATGTGCAAAGCTCCCTTGATTACTAATTTCCTTTTTTTATCACTAGCTATTGCATTTTTTTAACCTTTTTAGGTACATAGTAGGTGTATATATTTATGGGGTACATGTGATAAGTTGATACAGGCACACAATGTATAATAATCACATCAGGGTAATTGGGGTATTCATTCCCTCAAGGATTTATCATTTCTTTGTGTAGAAGCATTATAATTCAATTTTTAAATTATTTTCAATATATGATAAATTATTATTGACTATAGTATGCTCATTTTGCTATCAAATGCTAGATATTAACAATATTTTATCTATATTTCTAACTATATTTTGGACCCATTAAGCATTTTTATTCCCCCACCACCACTACCCTTTCCAGTCTCCAGGACCCATCATTCCACTCTCTGTCTTCATGGGTTCAACTGTTATAGTTTTTAGCTCCTGCATATGAGAGAGAACATGCAAAGCTTGTCTTTCTGTACCTGGATTTCTTTACTTAGCATAGCACCTTCTAATTTTATCCATGTTGTTACAAATGGTAGGATTCCATTATTGTTATAACTGAATATTATTTCATTGTATATATGCCCCACTTTATTTATTTATTTAATTTTTATTTTTATTTTTGAGTTTGAGTCTCACTCTGTCACCCAGACTGGAGTGCAGTGGCTGCTCCCAGCCACTGCAGCCTTGACCTGCTGTGCTCCAGTGATCCTTCCACCTCAGCCTACCAAGTAGCTGGAATTACAGGCATGCACTACCACGCCCAGCTGACTTTTTGATTTATTGTAGAGATGAGGTCTTGCTGCCCAGGCAGGTCTTGAACCCGCGGGCTTGGGCAATCCACTCACCTCAACCTCCAAAGGCATGGGATTACAGGCTGAATCACTGAGCCCAGCTGTCCCACTTTTTTTAATCCATTCATCTGCTGATGAACACTTAGGTTGTTTCCAAATCTTGGCTATTGTGATTAGTGCTGCAATAAATATGGGAATGCAGATGCTTCTTTAATATACTGAATTCCTCTTTTGAGTATATATGTAGCAGTGACATTCAAAGACTCAGAATTGCTAAAGTTATTCACAGCAAAAAGAACAAAACTGAAGGAATCACATTATATGATTTCAAATGATTCTAGAAGTATAGTAACCCAAACAGCATGGTATTGGTATCAAGCAACACATTGATTGATGAAACAGAAGAGAGAACCCAGAAATAAATTCATACATCTATGGTGAACTCATTTTTGGTAAAGATGCCAAGAACATGCACATTGGGGGAAAGGACACTCTCTTCAGTAGACAGTGCTGAGAAAACTAGATACACATGTGCAGAAGAATGAAATTAAACTCTTATTTCTCAACATATACAAAAATCAAATCAAAATGGATTGAATGCATAAATATAATTCTAGAAACTAAGGACCTACTAGAAGACAACATGAGGGAAACTTTCCAGGGTATTAATCTGGGCAAAGATGCTTTGAGTAAGACCTCCAAAGCATAGACAACCAAAGCAAAAATGAACAAATGGGATCACATCAAGCTGAAAACCTTCTACACAACAAGGGAAACAATTAACCAAATGAAGAGACACACCATAGAATAGCAGAAAATATTTGTGAAACTATCCATCTGACAAGGAAAAGGAATTAATAGCCAAAATATTCATGAGGAGCTCAAACAACTCAATAAGAAAACAATAATAATCTGATCTTCTAAATGAGCAAAAGATCTTAACAGATATTTCTCAAAAGAAGACATACAAATGATCAAGTATATAAAAAAATGCTCAATCACACTAATTATCATAGAAATGCAAATCAAAACTTCAATGATATATCATCCAAATTAAAATGACTTTTATCCAAAATACAGATAACAATGAACACTGATAAGGAAGTGGAGA
>NW_006960625.1:0-678 GCF_000164805.1 Carlito syrichta
GTCTTGAACTCTGGGCTGGAGCGATCCTCCCACTGATTCTTGTCCTCACACAAGGTTTTCTGAATTTTGCTTGGGGTCTAGGTGAGGACTTGCTACGGTGTCCAGCCTGGTCTCGTGCTTATGGGTTCTGGCCATCTTCCTGTCTCGGCCTCCTTGAGTGCCAAGGACACATGCAAGAATCACTGGCCATCTCAGTCCCCCTGAAGGTTTGAGAGTCATGCCCCCCCTTTCCATGAGGCAACCCCTGGGAGGAGGTAGGGGGTTCATTCTTGAGAATGAGGGCAGGAGGTGGGGTGGGCACCCCGGTGGAGACCTACCCCTGTGCCAAGTGCTCCCCTGTACAGGGATCAGCGGGCAAATCTGGCCAACCTATCTGGGGTCCTGGTTCATCAGAAAGGAGTGGGCCTCATGTTGGGACCCCCACAAGGTTGTGGAGGCCAAGCATGGCGGCTCACACCTGTCATCCTGGTGAACTGCGAGGCTGAGGTGAGAGGATGGCCTGAGCCCCTGGGTTCAAGACCAGCCTGGGAACCTTGGTGAGACCCCTTCTCTACAAGAAGCCAAAAATATTATCCGAGTGTTATTGTGCTCGATTGTAATTCCAGTCACTCGGTAGGCTGTGGCGGGATGTCCTCAGGAGATCAGCCAGTGAAAGCTACAGTGGCTGAGATAGGGCCC
>NW_006960626.1:0-1213 GCF_000164805.1 Carlito syrichta
CCTTCTGTCTGTCTTCCCAGCAATTTGGGAGGCCAAAGAGGGAGCATCACTTGAGGCCAGGATCTTGTGATTAGCCAGGGACTTATAGTAAAATCCTGTCTCTACATAATTAGAAATTAAGTTGTAAAGGAAAATAAAATATAGAAAAATAATTAGACAGAGTTAGTGGTTCTTGACTGGCATACCAGCACTTTGGAAGGCCGAAGAAGGAGGATCGCTTGAGTCCAAGAGTTTGAGACTCGACTGGGCCTCATAGCAAAATCCTGTCACTACCAAATAAAAAAATAAAGTAAAATAAAACAAAATAAAATAAAAAGATATAAAATAAAATAATTAGCCAGACTTAGTGGTTTCTGCCTGTCAGACCTCAACATTTTAGTAGACTGAGGTGGAGGATCGCTTGAGGCCAGGACTTTGAGATGAGCCTGGGCTTCAAGGCAAAACCCTGTCTATAAAAAATAAAAACAAAAATAGTAAAGTTAAATAAAATAAAATAAAATAAAGTAATTATCCAGACAGTGGTTCCAGCTTGTCATCCCAGAATTTTGGGAGGCAGAGGTGGAAATTATGGTTGAGGATGTCTCTAGAAAAGAAAACAAAAATAAAATAAAATACTAAAGTTAATAAAATAAAAAAATAAAAGGTTCCTGCCTGTCATTCCAGCACTTTGGGAGGCCGAGGTGGGAAGACAGCTTAAATCCAGGTGTTTGAGATTAGCCTTGACCTCCTAGCAAAATGCTGTCTCTACAAAATAAAGAAACAATAATAATAAAGTAAAAAATTAAAAATTAAAATAAAACAAAATAAAGTAAATAAAATAAATTAAAATGAAATAATTAGCCAGAATTAGTGGTTCCTGCCTGTCATACCTGCACTTTAGGAGGCCGAGGTGGGAGGATGACTTGAGACCATGAGTTTGAGACTAGCCTGGGCCTCATCACCAAATCCTGTCTCTAGAGAAAAAAATAGTAAAATAAAATAAAATAAAATAAAATAGAAATAAATTAAATTAAATAATTAGCCAGACTTAGAGGTTCCTGCCTGACATCACAGCTTTCTGAGAAGCTGAGGAAGGAGGATTGGTTGAGGCCAGGTTTGAGACTAGCCTGGGCCTCATAGCAAAATTCTGTCTCTAGAAAATAAAAAAAATAGTAAAGTAAAATAAAATAAAACAAAATTAAATTAAATAATTAGCCAGACTTAATGGCTCCTG
>NW_006960627.1:0-707 GCF_000164805.1 Carlito syrichta
CTTAGGGCATTCATTTGTATTCAAAATGTAATATATTATTCTCCACAGCTTTCTTCATGCTTTTTTCAAAGACATGACAATGCACGTGCAATCATCCACCTGAGAAATATGTCTGTAGATCACTCAAGATCAGTGTAACCCTGCAGCTGTTTTTGCTTTAAAGGTCATTGAGATTTTATAAACAGTTTCTTCTTTCCTGTTTTTCTTAACCTTAAACAGTCCTATAATCAAAATTAGACAAATGTCATATAAGACTTATGGGTAAACTCAAAAATAATAAATATCTGATGCATACAACCCTCTACAGAAGGCCCTTTTGTAAACTTGTAACAGGTTTTGTAGGCCCTGAGACTTGATTTCATACACACACACACACACACACACACACACACACACACACACACGTTTACTCTATCTTTTGTACTTTATGTGTTTATGTGTCTTTAACTGTTTCCCTACTTTATTCTTTGTATTTAGCCTTTCCTTAAAAAAAACTATAAAACTAAAATAAGAATAACATGTTAAAGCCAAGTTATACGTTATTTAGGATTGATGAAAACCAAAGGGAATACTGTATAAAAATGACTAATCACAGCGCTTGCGAAGAAAAGATCTCAATGACTTTTAGCTTTGTTTCTTAATATGAGAAGATTTAGGGTAGTGTTAATTATAATAAACTAATACAGTAAAGTAAGAAATGTCTTTAA
>NW_006960628.1:0-1328 GCF_000164805.1 Carlito syrichta
TTAGAAAGACGCCCTGTAGATTTTTAGGACTGAGGACATGTGTAACCCAGATTCTTTATTCATCCTTAGCAAGAGGATGTGAATTTTCTTATATATGAATACTCCCATTACCTAAATTCATGCTTCAAATCCCTGATACATTTTTCTCCCTTAGTAAGACTCCCTGTTGGTTTTTGGGATTTGAGGACTCGAGTATTCCAGATTTCTTATTCTTCCATAGCAAGAGGCCATGTAGTTTCTTGTATATGAGGACTCCCCTTACACAGATTCCTGCTCCATTCTCAGCAATACCCGAGATATTTTCTTTTTTTTTTTTTTTTGAGTTGGAGTCTCACTCTGTCGTCCAGACTGGAGTGCAGTGGCCGCTCCCGGCCGCCGCAGCCTCGGCCTGCTGGGCTCCAGCGATCCTTCCGCCTCAGCCTTCCTAGTAGCCGGAATTACAGGCATGCACCACCACACCCAGCTGATTTTTTGATTTATTGTAGAGATGAGGTCTCACTGCCCAGGCGGGTCTCGAACCCGTGGGCTCAGGCAATTCACTCACCTCAGCCTCCCAAAGGCACGGGATTACAGGCTGAGCCACCGAGCCCGGCTCCGAGATATTTTCTAATGAACGTAGAATTCCTGTTGTTTGGATATAAATAGAAAGACTCCCATATAGTACCTGGGAACTGTAATCCATGTTACCAGATTCCCCTTAACAAGACATCGTAAAAATGTGGAATATTCTAAACCCAATATCCCAATTCCAACCAACCTGACCACAAGAAATTTCGGTATTTTGAGGTAACAGGAAGCAAGGGATTTTGTCGCAAATTGCCAATTGATTCCTGGGGAACTGGGTTATGTCCTAAGATGTTCATAAGAAACAAACGGAATTGTAGGTCCAGATGCTCGATTACAACTATCAAGAGGAACGGAATCTTCTTGGATCTGTAATTAGAGATTTTAGGTATCCACGCAGCAAGTAGCTCTGAAAAATGTAGGGACCTACAAGCCCAGATTCCTCATTGACTTATCAAGAGGACATATAAATTGTGATGATTGAGGACTCCCTGAACCCAGATTCTCTTCTCATTCTCAGAAAGATGCCCTGATTTTCCCTGGCGATCTGGATTCCAAAATTCTGTATGTAAATAGACAAATGCCCAGCTTTTTCCTAGGAACGTGAAATCTGTGATTCCTGTTTACCTTTAAAAATAAGTACAACATGCTTAACAACCTCAAAACCCCCAGCCCTTATCAAATAGATGCACAAACGGAAGTTTAAGGATTACAGGGGAAATCTTAGAGATAGTTACACACAATATGGCGAGATGATTCATTCA
>NW_006960629.1:0-1152 GCF_000164805.1 Carlito syrichta
TTAGGACACTGAGTATTTGTGTTCTGCCACGTTTTTCTGACTCGATTTCTATAATTTCCAGAAACCAGACTTCCTCATTTCCACAATCAGAGATTGAAGCAGACCAGTTCCAGCCACATGACGGCTTCTTAGGTGCACAGCAGAAGGGACCAAGGCCTGGAGATTGACCTCTGATTATGCCTTAAAGGGTGGGTTGTGAGAGCCAGCTGCTGTCCCAAGTGCTCCTTTGCTGTTCCATATGGAACTTCATTAATGCTCAGAAAAACTCACACTGAAAAGATGACTCTGCTGGACTTGCTAAATGTGACAGCTAATCTGAGCCTGAGGAGCGTGTCACAAGCTTGTGAATACTCTGACTCGCATGTAACCCTAACATCTTACTTTACTAGAGAACTTGAAGGAGGTTCACAGTTTGCTCATCAGTTGATTTCTGTTTCTTTTTTAATTTATTAAACTTGCTGTGAAAACTTGATTTTCTTTTCTTTTCTTTTTTTTAATTTTGTGTGTGTGTGTGTTGGAGCCTCACTCAGTCGCCCAGACTGGAGTGCAGTGGCTGCTCCTGGCTACCACAGCCTCGATCTGCTGGGCTCTGGCGATCCTTCTGCCTCAGCCTTCCAAGTAGCTGGAACTACAGGTGCACGCTACCACGCCCGGCTAATTTTTTTTTATTTATTGTAGAGATGAGGTCTCGCCTGCCCAGGCGGGTCTCATACCCATGGACTCAGGCACTCCTCTCACCTAAGCCTCCCAAAGGCATGGGATTACAGGCTGAGCCACCAAACCCGGCTTCATTTTCATTCTTAACATGTTAGATAGTAAACCATTACAAGGGGTTCTACACCTGCCCCTGAAGGACACAGAACTGATTCCTTCACATCAGTCATGACAGTGTAACTGCAGGCTTGTTCTGCTTAAGGAACAAACAAGTAGCGAGTGACACACAAGCATGTCATTCTTGGTAAAAGGAGGCTGACCATGCCCTGCCAACACACTGTTTATGGAATAAAGTCACTAGATGAGAAGGAATTTAAACCATAGATTATTTTGTTACCTACTGGCAGAGTTTTTATCTTGAATTTGTTTCTTTAGAAGTTCTGCAGCAGATTGTCAATAAATGTCTGCTTTGTAAAAGTAAAAAATAAATAAAAGAAA
>NW_006960630.1:0-4926 GCF_000164805.1 Carlito syrichta
TACTCTGTTACACAGACTGGAGTGCAGTGGACACTTCTGGCCACCGCAGCCTCGACCTGGTGGGCTCCGGTGATCCTTTCTGCGTCAGCCTTCCAAGTAGCCGGAATTACAGGCATGTGCTACCACGCCCGGCTGATTGTTTTTATTTATTGTAGAGATGAGGTCTCGCTGCCCATCTCTAGTCGAACCCGCGGGCTCAGGCAATCCACTCACCTCAGCCTCCCAAAGGCACGGGATTACAGGCTGAGCCACCGAGCCTGGCTCTACATGTACTATTAAACACTGTGGACTGGTCTAAATTAATTCTAGAAGTGAAATAATCAAAAGACTTAAACCTGAGTTAGAGAAAAGGACATAAACTTTTGACTTTTCATGAGCCCCTGTGCTTATCTTTGTTACTTCTGACTATTTTAACTCTGACCTTGACTCAGCCCTATGAGGAAACGTCTTCAATTAAGCACAGAAGTAGATAGCATCCAGATGTTTCTCTTTAAGCCTAATGGTCTCTGTTGCCCAGAGAAGCATCTTAATGGAAAAGGATTCCTAGTTTCTTCGAACACGCACATTTCTGTTTTCTCTTTAACAATACTAGGAACATCAAAGATTTTATTTCACATGTATTCAAAGGCAATTTGGGAATCGTATTTCTTTATGAAAGTATTTTACTTGTTTCCAAATACATAAACAGATAAATAAATACGTAAATGAAAAAGTCTGGTGCTAGACTCTGTTTGTTAGGGTGCAACCTGAATTGGTGGTTTCACCTGCCACCAGTCAGCAGCCCATCAAGAAAAATCTTGGTTAGTTTATTTATTTTTTTCTTGCTATTCTTTAAAGAAATCCTGATATCTGCTTTGCCAAACTCCCACCTAGAGTTAGGCTACATAGATAAAAAATACTTTATAGGTTGGCATTTATGTAGGTTTGTGGACGATTTTATCACTCTCTGATGAATTTACTAATTACCACTTGGCAACATGATTCTGAGACAAGAGGAAAAAACTACATTTTACTTTGCTTGATGCTCAAAATGTTACCTTTTTTAAACTTCATGAACAATCTATACACTGTATCCCCTAGGCCATGCAGCATGTTTTGATATGAGTCTGGGTTCTCTCCCCATAGTTTTCATAGGAAGAAGAACCTTCTCTCTGTACTTTTACACAAATTGATCTAGAAAATTTGTTTGTGGTTTCACATATTTCAATCCCTCCAGAAATGCAGCATGTAGTCTTAAATAATGTGGGTTTGCCTTAGTTAATTACAGGAAGAAAATAATCTAGAGACTTAATATGCAGTTTAAGGGCATAATTTTTAAATATTCATAGAACTTTGAGCCTATCTTAATTATTTTAAGAGATTTTCATATTTGACCTAGATTCAGCCCTCTGAGGCAATGAGAAAACAGTCTCCAATTAAGCCCAGGTAGTATGCGAGTGTTTTTCTCTATAAACCTAATGATCTCTATTGCTCAGTAAATCACTCTTCTGTCAAGGGAACTCCAGAGGATGTTTTGTACATTTATGGAGTCTCACCACGATTTGTTTCATTACATGACTCAAATAACCACACCATATTTCTTTATTTATCTTGCCAAGGTTCTCCTACCATGCACGTTTGTGTTTTCATTTTAATGTAGTTGGAAACATCTAAAAAATTTTCAGCTTCCTTCAAAGGTAATTTGCTAATGTATTTAGGAAAGTGTTTTTCTTATTTCCAAAAACATAAACAGATAAATAAATGAAAGTATAGTGTGGTGTGAGACTCAGTTGATTATACTGAAAAGTTTTATTTTTATTTTTTATTTTTTTGAGTTGGAGTCTCATTCTGTCTCCCAGACTGGAGTGCAGTGGTCACCACCAGCCACTGCAACCTCGACCTGCTGGGATCCAGTGATCCTTCTGCCTCAACCTTCCAAGTAACCAGAATTACAGGCACGCGCTACTGTGCCCAGCTAATTTTTTGATTTTATTGTAGAGATAAGGTCTCGCCTGCCAGGACAGGTTCCGAACCCTTGGGCTAGGGCAATCCACTCACACTAATTGTAACTAAAGAACCGGTTTAAAAGAATGCAGCCAAGCCCAAAGTGGATGCTGGGCCCTTAGGAATGTGGCCCAGTCCAAAGTTCGTGCTGGGCCATTTCTGGTAACCCTAGATAATCATCTATACCATCTAAAGCTGGAAACAGCTCTCTAAATGTATATACTAATTCTACAAATATATTTTTAAATCTTATAATGAAGCTTGTATCATGTATATGGCTCCCAAATGTGATCTGAGTTTGAACTGTGTTAAGTTTAAAGCCGAAACCGCAGTCTGTGAGAAACGGGAACAATGGATCCCTAGAGTTAGCCATGTCTGTCATATTCTCAGAACTTCATGCTTAGATCATCAAAATCCCTGTCAGTGGGTAATGCTAAACAACAAAAAAAGGAGGAGGGAATGGGCCTTCAACTCCTGAACCAAACCTGGTGGTCTCAGGGTCTGCAGCCCACCTGGATCCCTAACACTCAGGCAGGCCTCCATGGCTGGCTCCCCACATCTCCCCCTTTTCTATTTTTTAGCATGAACCCATGGAACTCGGTGTTGAGCTGAGAAATTCTTTTCTTCAGCACCTTGAAAATAATTGGAAGCAGGCATAGCAACACAAGAATCACTGCTCCGCAAATTCCCACATTAATGAGTATAGACATCAATGACTTTTGGTTGATGAATGATGAGAAATTATAAAATATAGAAGTGGCCAATTCTGAGGACAGGAACTGTCTCTCAGTGATATGAATGTCCTGTATTTCTTGGTGTAATTTAGTAAGGTCTATGCTCAAGTTCAAATGATTCCAAATTCCAAGGATATGATTTCTTATTTTGTCCCAAGTGTGGACAGATTTATTTACCTATAAAGGAGTGAGGTAAATCCATTTAAACTCAGAGTGACACCAGAGAGCCAATTTTATCTTAAAAGTCACAAACTCTTGTCCTACTGCTAAAACTGCCTCCTCCAAAGGATTAACTCTACTTTTATAATCTCCTGTGTAGCTAATGCAATAGAAACATTCCTAAATAGCTAATCAGCAAGGGTTGCTGTGTGGATTTCCTTAGGTAGAGTTGCAGCTGAACTGTTACTGAAGTAGCAATAGCTATCAAAGCTGTAATTCCTAAAATTAAGGTGACTAAAAACCGTTTCTGTCTGGCTAATAAAGCATTAACCTCATACAATGTTTGCAAACCATATTCATCATACCAACAAGATGACAAATCCCTCATAAAAAGGCATTAGTTAAACAATTAGTTAAAATGCATTCAGTACAAGATATCATATAAACATTATCACGGTAAACAATTTTAACAGTTTGATATCCACTCTAAACTAAAAACACATAAGAGGACTGTAAGAATGTCCTAATGAGATACTGCTGAGTTTGTCCAACAGGCCTAGACAGGCTGACTGGTTGAAGGGCTGTGAGGGCTCTCCACAAATGAGGCTGAATGGCTTGTCTGATTCCAATTTTAAATGAAAATATTGGGGTACCCATCCATTGGAGTGCCTTCTAGCTGCAGGAAGCATAGAGCCATTAAAATCCCAGTCACTAATATATAGTGTTTCACCGGGTACAGCATAGTCCACCTTACAGTTATAAGCACAGTCTCTCCATTTCAGGAAGCCAGCATCATGCCAGACGAGTGACCAGTCCTTTTCCGTATCATTGAAGGGGCCAGCAGGTATGCTGAGAGGCAATGAAGCTCTAGTCACATGGTTAGGGGTGGTTCCTCCAGGCATTAACATCTCCAGTCACCAACCGTCCTTGATATTGTCCTGATAAGGGCTATTTGTACTCAGAGACTTAAAGGTGGACATTAAACAAGAAGCCTGGTAATTACTAAAAGCAGAATTATTATAAAAACAAATAGGGAGGGAGTTGCAATACCCTTCATAAGAAAAATTATGATTTGGAACATGTTTGACTTGAGCACAAAATAAAGCAGGCCCTCCCCTTTTCCTGTAAGAAGAGCCTTCCATTTTATCAGAGGTTTTATACTTCCATCTGGATTTCAGTGTCTAGCCATAGCTGAATAGACTGAAGAGTCCAACTTTAAATGATTAATAACAAATAAAGCGTGATTCAAGATGTGGTGAGGAGACCTATACTTGAACTCCCCTCTGGTGACTTAATTGATTTTTTAAAGTTTGGAGAGCTCTTTCAACTATGGCTTGTCCTTGTGGATTGTAGGGAATTTCTGTGGAATGAGAAATATTAAATTGGGAGCAAAATTTCTGGAAAGATTTAGATGTATATGCAGGACCGCTGTTTGTTTTCAGTTGCTTTGGCATACCTAGCTGTGAAAAGCAAAAGGATAAATGTTGTGCCACGTCCTTGTAGGTTTCTCTAGTTTTTACTGAAGCTAAAATAACATGAGAAAATGTATCCACAGTCACATGCACATAAGACAATTTGCCAAAGCTAGGAAAGTGAGTTACATCCATTTGCCATTGCACCTTAGGTCTCAGTCCTTGAGAGTTGACTCCTCCTGGAGCTGGAACAAAAGTGGGACAAGCTGGACAATTCTTAACGATTTGTTTAGCCATTACCCTGGGTAAATGAAACTGATAACGTAAGGCAGTAGCATTTTGAAGATGAATTTTATGAAAAAGTTGAGCCTGAGTAACTGCCTCAGCCTCTCCTGCAGCACACACAGTAGGCTTAGTCAGGACTCAGCCAATTGATTGCCTTAGTGTAAAGGTCCTGGGAGACCAAAATGGAACCTAATATGGCCCACAAAGAATTGTTCCTTTCTATTATTAATCAGCTGCTGTAATTGAGTTAATAGTTCCAAAATTGTAGTTTTGTTGATCGGGATAGAAGCACTTTGGATATGAGGAAACAATTTGCAATATAACAAGAATCAGTGTATAAATTAAATCTTGAA
>NW_006960631.1:0-4001 GCF_000164805.1 Carlito syrichta
CTGAAGAGGGTGTGGCAAAAAGGGAACACTTCTACACTGTTGGTGGGAGTGTAAACTAGTGCAACCTGTGTGGAAAGCAGTGTGGCAATTCCTAAAAGCTCTAAATATCAACCTCCCATATGACCCTGCAATCCCCTACTGGCAATATACCCTGAAGAACTCAAATCACTCTATAAAAAAGATACCTGCACACGTATGTTTATCGCAGCATTGTTCACAATAGCAAGCACCTGGAAACCACCATGCTGCCCATCAAAAGAGGACTGGATTAAAAAAATGTGGTACATATACACGATGGAATACTACGCAGCCATAAAAAAGAACAAAATCATGAATTTCACAGCAACCTGGATGGAACTTGAGTCTATAATACTGAGTGACCTCTCACAGAAACAAAGGTCCGAGTATCACATGATCTCACTTATATAATGGACCTTTAACATCCAATGTAATACTATAAGAAAATGACTGACGGTACTGGGGAACAATGTGGGGGAAGGGGATGGGATTAACAGTAGCAAATATCTGTCTTGGGAAGGGAAAACACCTCTTATCAACAGGGTGCCTGAATGAAACATAATTGTACACCTAACCTTTAACTGTACCCCACAAAACCATAATAGAAAATATTGACAAAAAATAAAAATTAAAAAATAAAAAGTAGGCAAAAGACATGAATGGACAATTCTTAAAAGAAGACATATGGACATCAAACAGATAAATGATAAATTGCTCAGTCTCTCTCATCATTTGAGAAATGCAAATCAAAACTAGATTGAGATACCACCTAACACGAGTAAGAATGACCATAGTTAAAAAAAAACAGATGCTGGTGAGGATGAGGAGAAAAGGGAATGCTTCTACACTGCTGGTGGGAATGCAAACTAGTGCAACCTCTTTGGAAGACATACAGTGTGGTGATTTCTGAAAGAACTAGAAATTGACCTTCCATATGACCCAGCAATTCCCCTATTGATAATATACCCAGAGGAACTCAAATCATTCTCCAAAAAAAGACACCTACACATGTATGTTTGTTTCAGCTCCATTCACAATAGCAAAAACATGGAACCAACCATACTGCCCTTCAACGCCAGACTGGATTAAAACAATGTGCTACATATACACAACGAAATGTTATGCAGCCATAAAGAAGGACAAACGTGGATTTTGCAGCAAGTTGGGTGAATTTAGAGTCAATCACACTCAGTGCTCTATCACAGAAACCAAGAACAGAGTACCATACTTTGGGCCTGCTTGCAAAAGCACAGAGACACTGAAAGATCACTCATAAGTGGACCTTGAACAATGATAATACCATAAGAAAGGGATTGGCAGTAGTGGGAAACTGTCATGACATGGTGGTGGGATTGGCAATTGAGGGAAACTGCTAGGGGAGGGAGGGGCACCTCGTCAACAGGGTACCTGCATAACCGATGTTTGTATACATAACCCTGAATTGTACCCCACATTTTTATAATAATGATTTTTTTTTAAATTCAGTAAAAAAGAAACATAGGGAAGAAAAAAGGCACTTGGTCATCTCAGTAAATGAGACAGGCACATGCATATATGTTGAACATCCATGTGTAATAAAAGAAAAACCCAAGTATATCATAAATAGAAAGACATTAAGTTGATGAAAGGTAGCTAATATAAATATAGAGAAACATATAAATTATGAAATCCCAAGACAGACAAGCAAGAATATTTAAAAACTGCATAGGCAACAAATGCACCGATGCAAAGAGAGGGCTATGGAAAGGAGGAAGAGGAACCAGAAACAGAAAAACATTTTCCAAAATACTTTCCAGCTGAAAAAATTAACAGCTGAATGAATAAAAGTAGCCAATCTGGAAAGAGAGATAAGTGGATTAAACACTAGAAGGTGGCAAAATGAAAACCAGATGAATGAATTGGACAAGACATGCAGGCAAAGTTAAGACGATGGTGGAGATGGAAGCATGCACATTAAGGCTGAGGGGGAAAGAGAGATGCCAGTACATTTGTGCAGGCTTCTGTGGCAGAAGTCGTCTGGAGGAAAGACACAGGCATGAGACAGTGGATGAGGTTCAGAAGAGAACTGTGATGGGGTGGGTGACAGTATGCTAATAATGTAAACAAAACAAGAAGCACCAACCACATGAACTCATAACGCACATGAGAATTTCAAAGGTAAAAGCACAGAGACACTAAAAGATGATTGACAGAGGGAGAATGGAGTGAAAGAAAACAAAGATTATTTTAAAAAGAGGGAAACAATTATCCACTAATAGAGTTGGAGCTCTGGGCTGAGCCATCCTCACAGCAAAGAGCTAGGGCCTCGACCCTCCTGGCTCCTCCTAGGACTTCCCTGCTCTGCCTGAGGGAGTTTCCCCTGGCTCCTCTTCCCACGGCAAATCAGTGTCTGCCCTCCCTGAGTGATGTCCGGAGGCCATTCAAGGAACCTCATGCTAAAAGAGATGCGCTAAAAGAAATGACTTCTCATGGGTTTTTAGGTTGACACAATTGATTTATTAACATTTTAAATAGTTGTATCATAAGTCAGTTCAAATATAGTGCAATGTTTTTCATACCAGTCATAATTCAATCTTAGATAATACAAATAAATGCATTCAACATTTCTTTTATTTCTTGAGTACCTACCCCTTTACCAATAAAAAACGATTTCATGTATATAATTTATACAGGATGCCATTTTTTTTCATTAATCAGTATTTTTTATTATGGTTTTGTGGGGTACAGTTAAGGGTTAGGTGTACAATTATGTTTCATTCAGGCACCCTGTTGATAAGAGGTGTTTTCCCATCCCCTGACAGTTATTTGCTACTGTTAATCCCATCCCCTTCCCCCCCATAGTTTCCCAGTACCATCAGTCATTTTCTTATAGTATTGCATTGGATGTTCAAGGTCCATTATATGAGTGAGAACATGTGATATTCGGATCTTTGTTTTTGTGAGAGGTGACTCATTATTATAGACTCTAGTTCCATCCAGGTTGCAGCGAAATTCATGATTTTGTTCTTTTTTATGGCTGCGTAGTATTCCATCGTGTATATGTACCACACTTTTTTAATCCAGTCCTCCTTTGATGGGCAGCATGGTTGTTTCCAGGTTCTTGCTATTGTGCACAATGCTGTGATAAACATACGTGTGCAGGTATCTTTTTTATAGAGTGATTTGTGTTCTTCAGGGTGTATTCCCAGTAGGGGGATTGCAGGGTCATATGGAAGGTCAATTTTTAGAGCTTTTAGGAATCGTCACACTGCTTTCCACAGAGGTTGCACTAGTTTACATTCCCACCAACAGTGTAGAAGTGTTCCCTTTTCACCACACCCTCTCCAGCAGCTGTTATTTTTTGAGTTGTTGATAATTGCCATTTTGACAGGAGTTAGGTGGTATCTCAGTGTGGTTTTGATTTGCATCTCCCCGATGATTAGTGAGGTTGAGCATTTCTTCATGTGTTTGTTGGCTGCTCGAATGTCTTCTTTTGTGAAGTGTCTGTTCATATCTTTTGCCCATTTTATAATGGGGTTGTTTGTTTTCTTCTTTTCAGTACGTTTCAGTTCCTTGTAGATCCAGGATGTTAAGCCTTTGTCAGACATAGAGTTGGCAAAGACTTTTTCCCAGTCTGTAGGCTGTTTCCCTGCTCTCTTGATGGTTTCTTTGGCTTTGCAGAAGCTTGTCAGTTTAATAAGGTCCCATTTGTCTATCTTCTCTCTTAATTCCTGTGGGTTTCGGGTTTTGTACAGGAATTGGATGCCAGTTCCGATTTCCATGAGAGTATTTCCTTCCTTTTCAAAGGTTCTTATGGTTTGAGGTTTTACATTTAGGTCTCTGATCCATTTGGAGTTAACCTTTGTGCATGGGGATAGATAGGAGTCCTGTTTCAATCTTCTGCATGTGGTCAGCCAATTTTCCCAGCACCATTTACTGAATAGGTTCTCCTCTCCCCATTGGTAGGTGGTGGGGGCTTTGTCGAAGATGAGTTGGTTGAGAAG
>NW_006960632.1:0-856 GCF_000164805.1 Carlito syrichta
CAGCCTTCCAAGTAACTGAAATTACAGGCTTGGGCCACCATGTCCAGCAAATATTTATTTGTTTGTTTGCTTGTTTATTTTAGAGATGAGGTCTCACCAAATTGCCCAGGCTGGTTTCAAACCCCTGGCTCAAGGAATCCTCTAGCCTCTGCCTCCCAAAATGCTGGGATTACTGGCATGAGTCACTGTACCCGGATCAGTGCCACATTTTCACAACTGTTTGGGCAGGGGAAATAAAATTATGGGCCTACTCTCAAGCTCATTGCACGCGCACACACACACACACACACACACACACACACACAGACACACAGACACAGACACACACACACACACACACACACACACACACACACACACCTGATAACATACTACCATAGAGGGTTTCAATCCAATTCATAATTTTCTAGCCTACAAGGACTTTGAAAAATTCCCTCAGCAGATGATGAATGTGAATGACAACATTTTTTATATGTCTTTTTAATATTGTTAAAGAAATCTAGGAAAAGGAAAGAGGGAAGAGGGAAGCAAGAGGAAGTGAGAGGAACCACAGGCAAACAGGTGGGAATAAAGACATCAAGAGGGAAATGAAGAGGAGGGGTCCCAGGAGGAAGGGAATTGAATCTCAGAAAAGCCTATGGTCTTGTCAAGGGTGCCCTTGCAGAGCTTATGTCCCAGAGGAGATGTGTGAGTTTTTCTTGTTCCCACTAGCAGTTAGCCATGGCCAGGAGCCCAGCTTCCACCAAGAGGACTCTGGACTTCATCCGCACAGACACCCTGTCTCTAGACACTGGTTTTCCACAAATTAACAAATTTTAACTGAACTTCAGAAGTTTATTATCTGGTCAAGTTGAGA
>NW_006960633.1:0-535 GCF_000164805.1 Carlito syrichta
CGGATGTTAACTGTGTATCCTGCAAATTTACTGAGTCTATTTATGAGTTCCAAGTGTGTGTGTATGTGTGTTTGTGTGTGTGCGTGCACGCTACCTAATGCCAGAGATTTGTTCGGGTGTCCCATTATTTGCTACACAAAAAAAGCCAATCACTGAGACACTGAGTATTGCCAAGGAATATGGCTTTATTACTTTACAGGAGATGTGAACCAGAGAGATGGGAGCTTAACCTCAAACTTTCCTTCCTCCTCCATTAAGGTTAAGGGTTTATATAGCTAGGAAGGAAAACAGAAGGGAAAAAAAAAAGAGATAGCCAACAGGCAACAGGTAGTCAAATGAAGGGTCTAGTATCTCATTATAATCTCATACAGGAAAATAGGAATTAATGTGAAAACAGTCAACAGTCACCAGATGTGTTTCACTGTACAAATATAAGTTTCTTAACTTTTAGTTCTATCAGAATTTGACTTTTTGGAAAATTGGGATGCTTTTTAGTCCCTCCTATCTTGATTCCTCAATAATGAAGAATCTGGTT
>NW_006960634.1:0-796 GCF_000164805.1 Carlito syrichta
CATTTGGGGCCCAAAATATATAAGCCAAAATAACATGGAGATTTACAAATTAGGACGTATTTTCTCTCCTCATTAGTATAAAAATGTAGATAATTGAAACTTTTGCAAAAATGACGATGATCTTAGCTAAAGTGATGTTCAAATCCTGTTAGAATAGCGGCTCAAAGACTGTTACATAATACTAAAAACATCCAAAAGTTTGCAAACTAAAAAAGTGCTGAAATACTAGGTGGTTGTGCTATAACCAAGCTCCAACAGGATTCAGTGACCATAATAATAAAAGACTACCCTGTTGGCAACCCCCCAGGTCTCCTCCCAGTGTGGGAGTTTCTCTTTCCTCTCGATAAATACAGCTTCACAAAAAAAAAAAAAAAAAAAAAACTACTTCGTTTAGTGGATTCTTGAATGTTCACTTATCCCTGGAGAAGATTTTGAATAGGTGTGAACACAAGGTTTTCTTCACTTCTTGGGTCTGAAATCCACCTCGTCTACCGCATTTGACAGAGCACAGTACACAAGCCCTTGAATCCTAAGGATTGCTCAGTAGTCAAGGTCCCTCCCACTATGATGTCAAAGTTGTGAGGCTGATGTCATAAATGACAATTTGATATGCTTGTTTCCCTGATTTTACTTACCTCTTTAATGTAAAAATTAGCGTTTTAGGCAATCTACAGATTAAATGATATAACCATGACGTTAACATCATTCTTCTCAGACCTGGAAATTACAATAAAGAGTTCATATGAACCAGGCTCGGTGGCTCCACCTGTAATCCTGCGAATTTGGAAGACTGAGG
>NW_006960635.1:0-731 GCF_000164805.1 Carlito syrichta
AGCATGAATTTAGGTAATGGGAGTATTCATATATAAGAAAATTCACAACCTCTTGCTAAGGATGAATAAAGAATCTGGGTTACACATGTCCTCAGACCTAAAATTCTACAGGGCATCTTTCTAAGGGCTAAACATGAATCAGAGTTTCAAAGCAGGATTCTGGGCAAGGGGAGTCTTCATATAGAGGAAACTACAAAACCTCTTGCTAAGAAAGAATAAGGAATCTGGTTTTCATGAGTCCTCAGTGCCAAAACTCTAATGGGCATCTTCCTAAGGCTAAACAAGAATCAGGATTTCGAAGCAGGAATCTGAGGAATGGGAGTCCTCATATACAGGAATCTACACGGGCTCTTGCTAAGGAAGAATAAAGAATCTTGGTTACATGAATTCTCAATTCCTACAATGTACAGGGGATCTTGCTAAGGCCTACAGGTCTCCAGGCTTGGATGACCCCATATTTTTCAGAGCTGTTTCCAATGTGGAAATTATAAATCAGTCTTCCAGAAGTCCAGCAAAATTCTGGTCCTCTCCACAGTTTAAACGAAAATATGGCACTACAAGTGTATTAAGCTTCTGGATCTTCTAACGCCAAATTCCAGGAAGCAAGTAATCATCTCGAGTTTTTTGAATGAAAGCACTGAGTTCAGGGTTACCTCGTACTCCAGAAACTTCTGGCAGCTCAGCTATTTGGAATTTGGACCTTGGATTTGGATGCTGCACCATGTTTAGAA
>NW_006960635.1:751-19330 GCF_000164805.1 Carlito syrichta
TAAGGGGACTCCTCATATACAAGAAACTACATGGCCTCTTGCTATGGAAGAATAAGAAATCTGGAATACTCGAGTCCTCAAATCCCAAAAACCAACAGGGAGTCTTACTAAGGGAGAAAAATGTATCAGGGATTTGAAGCATGAATTTAGGTAATGGGAGTATTCATATATAAGAAAATTCACATCCTCTTGCTAAGGATGAATAAAGAATCTGGGTTACACATGTCCTCAGTCCTAAAAATCTACAGGGCGTCTTTCTAAGGGCTAAACATGAATCAGAGTTTCAAAGCAGGATTCTGGGTAAGGGGAGTCTTCATATAGAGGAAACTACAAAGCCTCAGCTAAGAAAGAATAAGGAATCTGGTTTTCATGAGTTCTCAGTGCCAAAACTCTAATGGGCGTCTTCCTAAGGGCTAAACAAGAATCAGGATTTCGAAGCAGGAATCTGAGGAACGGGAGTCTTCATATACAGGAATCTACAGGGGCTCTTGCTAAGGAAGAATAAAGAATCTTGGTTACATGAGTTCTCAATTCCTACAATGTACAGGGGATCTTGCTAAGGCCTACAGGTCTCCAGGCTTGGATGACCCCATATTTTTCAGAGCTGTTTCCAATGTGAAAATTATAAATCAGTCTTCCAGAAGTCCAGCAAAATTCTGGTCCTCTCCACAGTTTAAACGAAAATATGGCACTACAAGTGTATTACGATTCTGGATCCTCTAATGCCAAATTCCAGGAAGCAAGTAATCATCTCGGGTTTTTTGAATGAAAGCACTGAGTTCAGGGTTACCTCATACTCCAGAAACTTCTGGTAGCTCAGTTATTCGGAATTTGGACCTTGGATTTGGATGCTGCACCATGTTTAGAAGGCATTTTTGGGAGGGCACCAGGGTCATGATTTCCAAGTCCACAGGAACATTCTGTAGTCTTTCTATTGGGAGTCACGTTTGTGGATTCCAGGGCACTGGGAAACATCTGGTCAAATTGCTGAGAACGAAACAGAAATCAGAGACAATATGTCCCTAGAAAGCTTCTACTCATGTTACCAATGTGGAACAAGGAATATCAGTTTCCATGTGACCAGTAAACTTCTGGGCAGTTGCTAATTTTTCCCTGGCTTAAGGAAGTTCTCATACCTAGAAGCCTACAGGATTTTTCTAAATGCAAATCAGGAATTTGGGAGTCCCGGTCCACACATTTTTCAGAGCTAATTCCTATATCTGTACCAAGGATCTGTCATTACCAATCACCAGGAACCAGCTACTCCTCTTTATAGTTGTAATGTAGAATCTGTCCATGTGCTTGGCTTTTTTTGCAGGAGGCTGTAAGCCCAGATTCCACAACCCAAAGAATCATTTTGCCATTTTTAGTGTGGTTTCTGACTTCAGGATTACCTCCTAATCCAGAAACTACTGCTGGAATTTTAGATTGATTTCGCAATTTGGGATTAGGAGTTTACACATATTTAGGACGTATTCTTAAAGGGAATTCAGCAATCTTGGATTCCAGGGCCCTTCTTACCTTTTGGACGAATGAATATTGGTATATAAAAGATTTTACTTCCACATAACCAGGTAACGTCCGGGAGTCTCACTGAGAACAAAAATAATCTGGATTAGGTGGGTTGCCAATCCAAGAAGTCTACATGGCCACATTATAAGGGCCAATTCTGGAATCTGGGCTTCTAATTTCCCACATTATTTTCTGCTAAAGGCCGCTTGGATATGACAATTTTGTCATTATTGATTCTCAGCAACCTTCTGCTCTTCTTGATAGTTGTAACCGAGAATGTGGACGTACAAGTACGTTTGGTTCTTCGGAACAACAAAGGGCAGATTCCAGGACCCAAACAATCTTACCGCCATATTTGTAGGTAACACTAATCTTAAGATGTACCGGGTAATCCTAAAACTTCCGTTTGTCCTTCAATTCTGTTAGGGGCGATTTGAGGTTGCCAAATATTTATTAAGTCTTTTTAAGGGTAAACAGAATTCATTGATTCCACGTTCATGGGAATCTTCTGGGCATCTTCCTATTTGTATACAGAGTTTTGTTATCTACATCATGAGGGAAAATCACGACAACTTGCTGAGAACGAAAAGTAAATCCGGTTCTAGGAGTCTTCATTCACCAGAATCCACAGGGCCTCTTCACAAAGTTTAATCAGCAATCTGGGCTTCTAGGTGACTACATTTTTCAGAGCTACTTGTTCCGTGGATAACCTAAATCTGTCATTAGAGATCCCCAGGAATTTTGTGGTCCTCTTGATAGTTGTAATCGAGGATCTGGCCCTACAATTGCTTTAGTGTCCTGAGAACATCTACGACCATAATCAGGTACCCTAGGAATCAAATGGCAAATTGGTTCAAAATCCCTCGATCAGGTTACTTCAACTACAAAAATTTCTTGTAGCCGGGCTGGTGGGAATTGGGACCTTGGGTTTAGAAGATTCCACATTTTGGGGTGCTCTTGTTAAGGGGGACCAGGAATCTTGGATTCCAGTTCCCCAGGAATCTTATGGGAGTCTTTCTGTTGATATTCAAACAACTGGAATTTTATGTTACCAGGAAATGTCTCAGTACCTTGCTGAGAATGAAGCAGGAATCTGGGTAATGGGAATCTCCATATACAGAAAACTACACAGACGCTTCCTAAGGAAGAAAAAGGAATTTTGGTTGCACTAGTCCTCAATCCCAAAATTCCACAGGGCGTCTTTCTAAGAGGTATCCAAGAATCCAGTTTTTGAAGTAGGAATCTCAGTAATGGAGTAATCATATACAGGAAACTGCACTGCTTATTGCAAAGAAAGAATACGGAATATAGTTACACGTCTCCTCAATCCCAAAAAAAATTCAGGGCGTCTTGCTAAGGGAAAAACACATATCAGGGTTTTTGATGCATGAATCTGTGGAAATGGAATTCTCATATACAGGCAATTACACGGCCTTTTGATAAGAAAGAATAATGAATCTGGGTTACACGTGATCTCAATCCCCAACAAACTACAGGGTGCCTTGCTAAGGGCTAAACAAGATGGAGGGATTCGAAGCAGGAATGTGGGTAATAGTCCTCATTACAGGAAACTTCGTGACTTCTTGCTAAGGAAAAATAAGGAATCTGTTCTACACGGTTCCTCAATCACAAAATCTACATGGTGTCTTGCTAAGGGCTAAAAAAGAAACAGAGTTTCAAAACAAGAATCTGGGGAGAGGAAGTCCTCATATACAGGACACTACACGGCCTCTAGCGAAGGAGAAGAAGGAATCTGTATTACACTAGTCCTCAAAATGAAAAAATTCTCAGGGCGTCTTGGTATGGGACAAACAACAATCAGGGCTTTGAGCTAACCTAATGTTGTAGAGCTATTTAGCATGTGGATATTACGAATCAGTCAATTCAGGACTCCAACAACATTCTGGTCCTCTTGATAGTTGTAAACGGGTATCTGGCACTACAAGTACGCTAGGTTCCACGGGACAACTAAGACCAGATTCCAGGACAAAAGGGATGATCTTGCCATATTTGTATGTAACTCTGGTCTTATGATGAACCACATAATTCTCAAACTTCCGTTTGTCCTTTTATTTTGAGAGGGGCCGAGGGTTTTCCAGTTGCCAAATGTTTAGTAAGTATTTTTAAAGGTAACCAGGAATCATTGATTCCCCGTCCCTAGGAAACTTGTGGGCATCTGTCTTTTTGTATAGTTTTGGAATCCACATCGACAGGGAAAATCAGGGCGTCTTGCTGAGAACAGAAAGGGAATCCAGATTCTTGCGGTTCTCATTCGCAGAAGTCTACAGGGCTTCTTGATAAGGTTTAATCAGGAATCTGAGCTTTGAGGTCCCCACTTTGTTAGGGTGTCTTCTACAAGGGAAGCAAAAATCTTGGATTCCAATTCCCCAGGAACCTTCTGGGAGTCTTTCTATTGATATCCAAACAACTTTATTTCTACATCACCATGAAATGTCTCGTTTTCTTGCTGAGAATGAAGTAGGAATCTAGGTAATGGCAGTCCTCAGATACAGGAAACTGCATGCCTCTTGCTAAGGATGAATAAGGAATCTGGGTTATGTGAGTCCTCAATACCGAAAATCTAGAGGGCGTCTTGCTAAGGGTTAAACAAGATCAGGACTTCGAGCACCCCTCATGTTTTACAGTTATTTGTTATGTGGATATTACAAATCAATTATTCCTGGACTCCAGCAACACTCTAGTACTCTTGATAGTTGTGAAGGAGAATCTGTTACTACAGGTCCATTTAGATACGTGGAACCTCTGGTTCCAGATTCCAGGACACAAGTAATCCGCTCAGATTTTTGTATATAAGCCATGATTTCAGTGTTACCTCGTACTCCAGAAACTTCAGTGGCCCCGCAGTTTGGAATTAGGACTTTGGGTTTAGATGTTCAATTTTTTTAGGAGGTATTTTTGGAGGCACCCAGGAGTCTTAGATTCCACCCCCCCAGGCGTATCATGTCGTCCTTTCATGGGGATACAATAGTCTGGACTTCCAGGTTCAACAGGAAATATGTCGTCGTTTTGCTTAGAACAAAATAGGATTCTGGGTCACTGTGTCCCTTGAAAGTTTCTACACGTGTTACTAAAGAGGAACCAGGAAACTCAGTTTCCATGTAACTTGCAAACATCTGGGCAAGTTACATGGAAACCCTCGCTTCAGGCAGTGCTTATACCTAGGAATCCACAGAGACTTTATCTAAATGCTAATCTGGAATCCGCGAGCCCTGGTCCCCATATTATTCAGAGGAATGTCAAATATGCATAACACAAATTGGACATTACTGATCCCCAGGAACATGCTGTGCCTCTTGATGGTTGTAACTGAGAATCCAACCTACCTTGTTTCACAGGTTCCTGTAAGGCCAGATTCTACAATGAAATGAATCATCTTGCCATTTGTTAATGTGATCACTGACTTCAGGTTTACCTCGTAGTCCAGAAAATACTGCTGGACATTTGGTTTTGTATTCAGAATATGGGATTAGGAGTTCCCACATATTTAGGATGCATTCTTTAGAGGGAACCAGCAATGTTGCATTCCAGGTCCCTGGGAAACTTTTGGGCATATGAGTATTGGTATGTAAGAGATTGAACTTTCACGTCACCCAAAAATGTTCGGGCGTCTTCAAGATAATAAAAAAAAAGGAATATGGGTTACGGGAGGCCTCAATCCATGAATTCTACAGGACTCCATTATAAGGGCTTATTTGGAATCTTGGCTTCTAGTTCTCCAAAATATTCAGAGCTACTTGCCACTTGGAAATGACAAGTGTCATTATAGATTCCCAGAAACCTTCAAGTCCTCTTGATTGTTGTAACCAAGAATCAGTCCATGCAATTCAGTTGGGTTCCTCTGGACAACTAAAGCCAGATTCCAGGACTCAAAGTATCATCTCGCCATATTTGTGTGTAAGTCTTGTCTTAAGATGTAACCTGTAATCCTAAAATTTCCGTTAGTGCATCCATTGATAGGAGCTGGAGGTTTTGATGTTTCTAAGCATGTTGTACACATTTTTCACTGTAACCAGGAATCACGGATTCCAGGTCCCTGGGAAACAACTGAGCATCTGTCTATTTGCATACAGAATTTTGGAATCCAGATCCCCAGTGTAAATCAGGGCATCTTGCTGAGAACAAGAAGAGAATGCCGGCTCAGTGGTCCTCAATTGTCAAAATCTATATGACTTCTTGTAGGCCCCTACATTTTTCAGAGCTACTTGCTGAGTGGATACCTAAAATATTTATTTACAGATCCAAGAATTCCTATTCTGTTGATAGTCATAATCGAAGATCTGAACGTAAAATTCGGTTTATTTCTTATGAACATCTTCGGTCATAATTCAGTAGCCCAGGAATCAATTAGCATTTGGCAACAAAATCCCTCGCTTCAGGTTACCTCAAACTACAGAAATTTATGTGGTCATGCTGGTGGGAATTGGGATATTGGGTATAGAATATTCAACATTTTTATGATGTCTTGTTAAGGGGAACCTGGAAAATTTTATTACTGTTCCCAGGTACTATATGGGAGTCTTTCTATTGATATCCAAACAACTGGAATTCTATGTTCATCAGGAAATATTTTGGGTATTGCTGAGAATGAAGCAGCAATCTGCGTAAAGGGAGTCCTCATATACTGGAAACTACATGGCCTCTTGCCATGGAAGAATAAGGAATCTGGTTAAACGAGTCCACAAATCCCAAAAACCTACAGGGAGTCTTACTAAGAGAAAAAAATGTATCAGGGATTTGACGCACGAATCTGGGGAATGGGAGTTCTCATATACAGGAAACTTCACAACCTCTTACTAAGGACGAATAAGGAATCTGGGTTAAACCTGTCCTCAATCCTAAACATTTACAGGGTGTCTTTCTAAGGGCTAAACAATAATCAGGGTTTCGAGGCAGGAATCTGAGTTATGGGATTTCTCATATACAGGAAACTACACAGCCTCTTGCTAAGAAAGAATAAGGAATCTGGTTTTCACGAGTCCTCAGTGCCAAAAATCTACTGGGCGTCTTGCTAACCGCTAAACAAGAATCAGGTTTTCGAAGCAGGAATCTGGGGAATGGGAAACAACTCATATAGGAAACTACATGGACCCTTGTTAGGGAAGAATAAAGAATCTGGGATACAAGAGTCCTCAATTCCAAAAATGTACAGGGCATCTTGCTAAGGTCTACAAGAATCCGTGTCTCGACGTCCCAAATTTTTCAGAGCTGTTTGCTATGGGGATATTATGAGTCAGTCATTCCAGAAGTCCAGTAACATTCTCGTCCTCTCAATTGTTTAAAAGAAAATATGGCACTATAAGTCCATTTAGATTCTGGATCCTCTAACGACAAATTTCAGGACACAAGTAATCATCTCGGGTTTTTTGAATGTAAGCCCTGAGTTCAAGGTTACCTCGTACTCAAGAAACTTCTGGTAGTTCAGCTATTCTTAATTAGGACCTTTGGTTTAGATGTTGCACCATGTTTAGAAGGTATTTTTGGGAGGGATCCAGGGTTTTGGTTTAAAAGTCCATAGGAGCATACTAGAGTCTTTCTATTGGGAGCCACTTGTCTGGACTTCTAGGGTACGGGGAAACATCTGGAGAACGAAACAGGAATCTCAGACACTATGTCCCCAGAAAGCTTCTACTCATGTTACCAATGTGGAAAAAGGAAAATCAGTTTGCATGTGACCAGCAAACTTCTGGGCAGTTGTTAATTTTTCCCTGGCTTAAGGTAGTTCTCATACCTAGAAGCCTACAGGAATTTTTTAAATGCTACTCAGGAATTTGGAGTCCCAGTCCCCCACTTTTCTGAACTAATTCCTATATATGTACCACAAATCTGTCATTACAAATTCCCAGGAACCTGCTGCTCCTCTTCTTAGTTGTAACAGAGAATCTGGCCATCTACTCGGCTTTTATTACAGGAGGCTGTAAGGCCAGATTCCACAACCGAAGGAATCATCTCGCCATTTTTCGTGTAATTTCTGACATCAGGTTTACTTCCTAATCCAGAAACTACTACTGGAATTTTAGATTGATTAGGTGTTCCCAAATATTTAGGACGTTTTCTAAAAGGGGAACTAGCAATCTTGAATTCCAGGGCCCTTCTTAACTTTTGGACTTATGAGTATAGGTATATACGAGTTTGTACTTCCACGACGCTAGGTAACTTCCAGGATTCTTACTGAGATCAAAAAGAATCTGGGATGAGGGCTTGGCACTCGAAGAATTCTACATGGATATATTGTAAGGGCTAATCTGGAATCTGGGATTCTATTTAAACACATTCTTTAGGGCTACAGGCCCCTTGGATATGACAATTTTGTCATTATAGATTCTCAACAACTTTCTGGTCTTCTTGATAGTTGTAACCGAGAATGTGGACCCTCAAGTCCGTTGGGTTCCAGGGGACAACAAAGGGCAGATTCCAGGACCCAAAGCATCTTATCACCATATTCGTATGTAACTATCGCCTTAAAATGTACCCTGTAATTCTAAAATTTCTGTTTGTGCTTCTATTCCGATAGAGGCCTGGTGTTTTGTGGTTGCCAAATATTTATTACGTACTTTTAAGGGTAACCAGGATTCATGGATTCCACTACCCTAAGTAATTTCTGGGCATCTGCCTATTTGTATACAGAGTTTTTGGATCCACATCATGAGGGAAAATCAGGGTATCTTGCTGAGAACGAAAAGGAAATCTGGTTCTAGGAGTTCTCATTCACTGGAATCTACAGGGCCTCTTGATAAGGTTTAATCAGCAATCTGGGCTTCAGGGTCACTACATTTTTCAGAGCTACTAGCTCTGTAGATACCCTCAATCGGTCATTACAGATCCCCAGTAACATTCTATTCTCTTGATAGTTGTAATCGAGGATCTGGCCCAAATATCCTTTTGCACCTAATTAACATCTAAGACCATAATCAGGCACCCCAGGAATCAAATGGCATATTGGCACAAAATCACTCGATACAGGTTACCTCAAACTACAGAAATTTCTTGTGGTTAGGCAGGTGGGAATTGGAATATTTGGTTTAGGAAATTCCACACTTTGGGGAGGTATTCTTTTTTTTCTTTTTTATCTTTCTTTTTTTTTTGAGTTGGAGTCTCACTTTGTCGCCCAGACTGGATTGCATTGGCCGCTCCTGGCCACCGCAGCCTCCATCTGCTGGGCTCCAGCAATCCTTTTGCCTAAGCCTTCCAAGTAGCCGAAATTACAGGCATGCACTACCACGCCCGGCTGATTTTTTCATTTATTGTAGAGATGAGGTCTCGCTGCCCAGGTAGGTCTCAAACCCGTGGGCTCAGGCAATCCACTCACCTCAGTCTCCCAAAGGTGTGGGATTACAGGCTGACCCACTGAGCTCAGCGTTGGGGAGGTATTCTTAAAGAGAGCCAGGATTCTTGGATACCAGTTCCCCAATAACCTTATGGGAGTCTTTCTCTTGATATCCAAACAACTGAAATTCTAGGTCAACAGGAAATATCTCAGTGCCTTGCTGAATGTAGCTGGAATCTGGGTAATGGGAGTTCTCATAAACAGGAAACTACATGGCCTCTTGCTAAGGAAGAATAAGGAATTTTGGTTGCACGAGTCCTCAGCCCAAATATTCACAGGGTGTCTTACTAAGAAGTAACCAAGAATCGGGTTTTTAATATGGGTATCTGGGTAGTGGGAGTCCTCAAATACAGGAAACTGGACTGCCTATTGCTAAGAAAGAATAAGGAATCTGGGTTACACATGTCCTCAATTCCTAAAAAACTTCAGGGCCTCTTGCTAAGGGCTAAACACGAATCAGGGTTTTTGAAGCATGAATCTGTAGAAATGGGGTCTTCATATACAGGCAATTACATGGCGTTTTGCAATAAGGAATCTGGGTTACACGTGTTCTCTATCTCAAAAGAACTACAGTGCCTCTTGCTAAGGGCCAAACAAGGATAAGTTATTCGAAGTAGGAATGTGGGTAATACTTCTCATAACAGGAAACTTCGAGGCCTCTTTCTAAGGACAAATAAGGAATTTGTTTTACACGGTTCCTCAATCACAAAATCTATATGGTGTCTTGCTAAGGGTTAAACAAGAATCAGGGTTTCAAAACATGAATCTACGGAAAGAGAGTCTTCATATACAGGACCCTACATGGCCTCCAATGAAGGAAGAATAAAGAATCTGTGTTAAACGAGTCCTCAATCCAAAAAAATTCTCAGAACGTCTTGCTACTGGACAAACAAGAATCAGGGCTTCAAGCTCCCCTCATGTTTTGGAGTTATTTTGCATGTGGATATTAGGAATCAGTCAAAAAGGAATGTGGGTTATGGAAGGCCTCAATCCATTTCTACAGGGCTCCGTTATAATGCCTTATCTGTAATCTGGGCATCTTGTTCTCCAAATACTTCAGAGAAAATTGCCACTTGGAAAGAACAAGTGTCATAAATTATTCCCAGCAACCTTCTGATCCTCTTGATTGCTGTAACCAAGAAACAGTTCGTGCAATTCAGTTGGGTTTCTAGGCACAACTAAAGCCATATTACTGGATTAAGGCATCATCTCGCCATATTTGTGTGTAACTGTTGTCTTAAGATGTACCATGTAATCCTAAAACTTCCGTTCATGCATCTACTTGATATGGCCTTGGGGTTTTCAGGTGGATAAGCATGTAGTACATATTTTTAAAGGTAACCAGGAATCACGGATTCCACGTCCCTGGGAAACAGCTGGGCATCTGTCTATTTACATAGAGAATTTTGGAATCCTATCGCAAGGGAATATCGGTGTATCTCTGAGAACGAGAAATGAATGCGCGATCACGGGTCCTCAATCATCACAATCTATATGGCCTCTTGACAAGTTTTCATGAGGAATCTGGGCTTGTAGGTCCTTACATTTTTCAGAGCTACTTGCTGGGTGGACACCTAAAATATCTTATTACAGATCCAAGAAGATTCCGGTCATTTTGGTAGTTGTAATCGAGGATTTGGACCTACAGTGTCGTTTGTTTCTTATGAACATTTTGGCCATAATCCAGTTCCCCATGTATCAACTGGTATTTTGTGACAAAATCCATCGCTTCAGTTTACCTCAAATTACCGAAATTTCCTGTGGTCAGACTGGTGGAAATTGGGATATTGAATTAAGAATATTACACATTTTTACGATGTCTTGTGAAGGGGAACCTGGAAGCTTCTTTTACAGTTCCCTGGTACTGTATGGAAGTCTTTCTATTGATATCCAAACAACTGGAATTCTATGTTCACCAGGAAATATCTCGGGTATTGGTGAGAATTAAGAAGGAATTTGTGAAACGGGAATCCTCATATACGGGAAACTACATGGCCTCTTACTACAGAAGAATAAGGTACCTGGGATACATGAGTCGTCAAATCCCAAAAACCTACAGGGAGTCTTACTACAGGAGAAAAATGTATCAGGGATTTGAAGCACTAATCTGGAGAATGGGAGTCCTCATATACGAGAAACTTCACAACATCTTGCTAAGGATGAACAAGGAATCTGTGTGACACATGTCCTTGATCCCGAAATCTACAGAGCGTCTTTCTAAGGGCTAAACAAGAATCAGAGTTTCGAAGCAGGTATCCCGGTAATGGGAGTCTTCATATACAGGAAACTACACAGCCTCTACTTAAGAAAACATAAGGAATCTTGTTTTCCTGAGACCTCAATGCCAAAAATCTACTGGGCGTCTTGCTAAGGGCTAAACAAGAATCAGGATTTCGAAGCAAGAATCTGGGGAATGGGAGTCCTCATATACTACATGGGCTCTTGCCTAGCAGAATAACAAAACTGGGTTACCCGTGTCCTCAATTCCAAAAATTTTCAGGGCATCTTGTAAGGCCTACAAGACTCGAACGTCGACGTCCCCATATTTTTCAGAACTGGAAACTATGTGCATATTAGGAATCACTCATTCCAGAAGTCCCGCAATATTCTGGTCCTCTCGATAGTTTAAACGAAAATATGGCACTACAAGTCCATTTAGATTCTGGATCTTCTAACGCCAAATTCCAGGACACAAGTAATCTTCTTGGGTGTTTTGAATGTAAGCCCTGAGTTCAGCGTTACCTCGTACTCCAGAAACATCTGGTAGTTCAGCTATTCGGAATTAGGACCTTGGATTTAGATGTTGCACCATGTTTAGAAGGTATTTTTGGGATGGCACCAGAGTCTTGGTTTCCAAGTCCATATGAGCATTCTGGAGTATTTTTTATTGGGAGCCACGTGTCTGGACTTCTAGGGAATGGGAAACATCTGGTCGTTCCTCCGAGAATGAAACAGTAATCTCAGACACTGTGTCCCCAGAAAGCTTCTACTCATGTTACCAATGTGGAACAAGGAAAATCAGTTTGCATGTGACCAGCAAACTTCTGGGTAGTTGTTAATTTTTCCCTGGCTTAAGGTAGTTCTCATACCTAGAAGCCTACAGGAATTTTCTAAATGCTAATCAGAAATTTGGAGTCCCAGTCCCCACACTTTTCAGAACTAATTCCTGTATACGTACCACAAATGTGTCATTACCAATTCCCAGGAACCTGCTGCTCCTCTTCTTAGTTGTAGCAGAGAATCTGGCCATCCGCTCAGCTTTTTTTGCAGGAGGTTGTAAGGCCAGATTCCACAACCCAAGGAATCATGTCGCCATTTTTCGTGTAATTTCTGACTTCAGGTTTACCTCCTACTCCAGAAACTACTACTGGAATTTTAGATTGATATTCGTACCTTGGGATTAGGTGTTCCCAAATATTTAGGATGTATTCTTAATTGGGACACAGCAATCATGGATTCCATGGCACTTTTGTTCTTTTGGGCTTATGATTATTTGTACATAATAATTTGTACTTCCACGTGGCCAGGTAACTCCCGGGAGACTTACTGAGAACAAAAAGAATCTGGGTTATGGTGGTCACCAATCCAAGAATTCTATATTGACAACTTATAAAGGCTAATCAGGAATCTGGGATTCTATGTCCACACATTCTTTAGGACTACAGGCCTCTTGGATATGAAAATTTTGACATTATACATTCTCAGCACACTTCTGGTCATCTTGATAGTTGTAACTGAGAATGTGGACCCTCAAGTCCATTGCGTTTCTCGGGACAACAAAGGGCAGTTTCCAGGTCCCAAAGAATCTTATCGCCATATTTGTATGTAAATAACCCCTTAAGATGTACCTTGTAATCCTAAAATTTCTGTTTGTCCTTCTATTCTGACAGGGACTTGGTGTTGTGAGATTTCCATATATATATTACGTACTTTTAAGGGTAACAAGGATTCATGGATTCCACTGGATATCTAGGCATCTGCCTATTTGTATACAGAGTTTGGGGATGCACATCACGAGGAAAATCACTGCATCTTGCTGAGAACGAAAAGGAAATCCGATTCTAGGAGGTCTCATTCACCAGAATCGACAGGGCCTCTTGATAAGGTTTACTCAGCAATCTGGGCTTCAGGGTTCCTACATTTTTCAGAGCTATTAGCTCCGTAGATACCCTTAATCAGTCATTACAGATCCCCAGGAACATTCTCTTTTCTTGATAGTTGTCATCGAGGATCTGTCCCAAGTATCCTTTTGTGTCTTATGAACATCTAGGATCATAATCAGGTACCCCAGGAATCAAATGGCATATTGGTACAAAATCACTTGATTCAGGTTACCTCAAACTACAGAAAATTCCTGTGGTCGGGCTGATGACAATTGGGACATTACGTTTAGGATATTCCACATTTTGCAGAGGTTTTGTTAACTGGAACTGGAATCTTGGATTCCAGTTCCCCAATAACCTTATGGGAGTCTTTCTCTTGATATCCAAACAACTGGAATTATAGGTCACCAGGAAATATATCAGCGCCTTGCTGAGAATAAAGCAGGAATCGGGGTAATGGGAGTCCTCATATACAGGAAACTACATGGCCTCTTGTTAAGGAAGAAAAAGGAATTTTGGTTGCACGAGTCCTCAACCCAAAATCCACAGGGCTTCTAACTAAGAGGTAACCATGGATCAGGTTTTTAATGTAGGAATCTGGGTAGTGGCAGTCCTCATATACAGGAAACTGGGCTGCCTATTGCTAAGAAAGAATAAGGAATCTGGGTTACACGTGTCCTCAGTCTCTAAAACAATCATGGGAAATTACATGGCCCCTTACTACGGAAGAATACGGAATCTGGGTTACACAAGTGCTCAAAACGCAAAAACCTACAGGGAGTCTTACTAAGGGAGAAAAATGTATCAGAGATTTGAAGCACGAATCTGGAGAATGGGAGTCCTCATATACAAGAAACTTAACAACCTCTTGCTAAGGACGAACAAAAAATCTGGATTACACATGTTCTCGATCCAAAAAATCTACAGGGCATCTTTCTACGGACTAAACAAGAATCAGAGTTTTGAAGCAGGAATCTCGGTAAAGGGAGTCTTCATATACAGGAAACTACACAGCCTCTACCTAAGAAAGGATAAGGAATCTGGTTGTCACGAGTCCTCAATGCCAAAAATCTACTGGGCATCTTGCTAAGGGCTAAACAAGAATCAGGATTCGAAGCAAGAATCTGGGGAATGGGAGACCTCATATACAGGAACTACACAGGCTAGTGCTAAGGACGAATAACAAATCTGGGTTATATGAGTCCTCAATCCCAAAAATGTTCAGGGCGTTTTGGTAAGGCCTATGAGACTAGGAGGTCGACGTCTCTATATTTTTCAGAGCTGTATCCTATGTTCATATTAGGATTCACTCATTCCAGAAGTCCTGCAACCTTCTGTTCCTCTAGATAGTTTAAACGAAAATATGGCACTACAAGTCCATTTAGATTCTGGATCCTCTAACTCCAAATTCCAGGACACAAGTAATCATCTCGGGTGTTTTGAATGTAAGCACTGATTTGAGCGTTTCCTCGTACTCCGGAAACTTCTGGTAGTTCAGCTATTCGAAATTAGGACCTTGGATTTAGATGTTGCACCATGTTTAGAAGGGATTTTGGGAGGGTACCGGAGTCTTGGTTTACAAGTCCATAGGAGCATTCTGGAGTCTTTCTATTGGGAACCACATGTCTGGACTTCTAGGGAATGGGGAAACATCTGGTCGTTCTTCTGAGAATGAAACAGGAATCTCGGACACTATGGCCCGAGAAAGTTTCTACTCATGTTACCAACGTGGAAAAGGAAAATCAATTTGCATGTGACCAGCAAACTTCTGGGCAGTTGTTAATTTTTCTCTGGGTTAAGGTAGTTCTCATACCTAAAAGCATACAGGAATTGTCTAAATGCTAATCAGGAATTTGGAGTCCCAGTCCCCGCAGTTTTCAGAACTAATTCCTGTATACGTACAAGAAATCTGTCATTACCGATTCCCAGGTACCTGCTGCTCCTCTTCTTAGTTGTAACAGAAAATCTGGCCATCAGCTGGGCTTTTTTTGTAGGGGGCTCTAAGGCCAGATTCCACAACCCAAGAAAATATGTCGCCATTTTTCGTGTAATTTCTGACTTCAGGTTTACCTCCTAATCCAGAAACTACTACTGGAAATTTAGATTGATATTCGTAACTTGGTATTAGGTGTTTCCCAATATTTAGGACGTATTCTTAAAGGGGATACAGCAAACTTGGATTCCATGGCCCTTCTGACCTTTTGGGCTTATGATTATTGATATATTGGTTTGTACTTCCATGTCGCCAGGTAACTTCCGGGAGTCTTACTGAGAACAAAAAGAATCTGGGTTATGGGTGTCGCGAATCCAAGTATTCTACATGGACACATTATAATGGTTAATCTGCAATCTGGGATTCTATTTAAACACATTTCTTAGGACTAGGGGCCTCTTGGATATGACAATTTGGTCATTATAGATTCTCAGCAACCTTCTGGTCTTCCTGATAGTTGTAACCGAGAATATGGACACTCAAGTCCGTTGGGTTCCTCAAGACAACAAAGGGCAGATTCCAGGTCCTAAAGAAAGTTATCGCCATATTTGTATGTAACTATCGCCTTAAGATGTACCTTGTAATCCTCAAACTTCTGCTTGTCCTTCAATTCCGATAGGGGCCTGGTGTATTGAGGTTGCCAAATATTTATTACATACTTTTAAGGGTAAACAGGATTCATGGATTCCACGACCCTAGGTAAATTCTGGGCATGTGCCTATTTGTATACAGAGTTTTTGGATCCATATCACAAGAGAAACACAGGGCGTCTTGCTGATAACAAAAAGGAAATCCGGTTCTAGGAGTTCTCATTCGCCAGAATCTACAGGGCCTCTTGATAAGGTATAATCAGCAATCTGGACTTCAGGGTCCCTACATTTTTCAGACCTAGTAGATCCGTAAAAACCCGTAATCGGTCATTACAGAACCCCAGGAGCATTCTATTCTCTTGATAGTTGTAATCGAGAATCTGGCCCAAATATCCTTTTGTGTCTTATGAACATCTAGGACAATAATCAGGTACCCCAGGAATCAAATGGCATATTGGTACAAAATCCCTTGACTCAGGTTACCCCAAATTAAAGAAATTTCTTTTGGTCGGGCTGGTGGGAATTGGGACATTGGGATTAGGAGATTCCACATTTTTGGGAGGCCTTGTTAAGTAGAATGAAGAATCTTGGATTCCAGTTATTCAATAAACTTATAGGAATATTTCTCTTTGTATCCAAACAACTGGAATTCTAGGTCAGCAGGAAATGTCTCAGTGCCTTTCAGAGAAGGAAGCAGGAATCTGGGTAATGGGAGTCCTCATATACAGGAAACTACATGACCTCTGCTAAGGAAGAATAAGGAATTTTAGTTGCACGAGTCCTCAGCCCAAAAATCCACAGGGCGTCTTACTAAGAGGTAACCATGAATCAGGTTTTTAATGTCAGAATCTGGGTAGTGGGAGTCCTCAATACAGGAAACTGGACTCCCTATTGCTAAGAAGGAATAAGGATTCTGGGTTACAGGTGTCCTTCATCCCTAAAATATTTCAGGGCGTCTTGCTAAGGGTTAAACACGAATCAGGGATTTTGAAGCATGAATCTGCGGAAATGGGGTCCTCATATACAGGCAAATACCCGGCCTTTTGCTAAGAAAGAATAAGGAATCTAGGTTGCATGTGTCCTCTACCTCAAAAGAACTACATGGCCTCTTGCTAAGGGCTAAACAAGAATAAGGGATTCGAAGCAGGAATGTGGGTAATACTCCTTATAACAGGAAACTTCGAGGCCTCTTGCTAAGGAAAAATAAGGAATCTGTTTTACGCAGTTCCTCAATCACAAAATCTACATGGCATCTTGCCAACGGCTAAACAAAAATCAGGGTTTCAAAACAGGAATCTGGGGGAAAGGGAGTCCTCATATACAGGACACTACACGGCCACCAGCAAAGAAAGAATAAAGAATCTGTGTTACACGAGTCCTCAATTCAAAAAATTCTCCGGACGTCTTTCTATTGGACAAACAAGAATCAGGGCCTTGAGCTCCCCTCATGTTTTGGAGCTATTTAGCATGTAGATGTTAGGAATCAGTCAATTCAGGACTCCAACAACATTCTGGTCCTCTTGATAGTTCTAAACGCATAGCTGGCAGTACAAGTCCGTTAGCTTCCTAGGGACAACTAACGCCAGATTCCAGCACAAAAAGGATCATCTCGCCATATTTGGATGTAACTCTTGGTCTCAAGATGAACCTTGTATTTCTCAAACTTCCATTTGTCCTTTTATTTTGAGAAGGGCCGAGGGTTTTGAAGTTGCCAAATGATTAGTAAGTATTTTTAAAGGTAACCAGGATTCACGGATTCCCTGTCCCAAGGAAACTTGTTGGCATCTCTCTTTCTGTATACAGAGTTTAGGAATACACATCGACAGGGAAAATCAAGGCATCTTACTAAGAACGAAAAGGGAATCCGGGTTCTTGGAGTTCTCATTCGCTGAAGTCTACTGGGACTGTTGCTGACGTTTAATGTGAAATCTGGGCTTCTAGGTCCCCATACTTTTAGGGTGTCTTGTACAAGGGAACCAGGAATCTAGGATTCCAATTGCGCATGAAAATTCTCGGGGTCTTTCAATTGATATCCAAACAACTTGAATTCTACATCACCACGAAATATCTCTGTGTCTTGCTCAGAATGAAGCAGGAATCTGGTAATCGGAGTCCTAATATACAGGAAACTTCATAACTCTTGCGAAGGATGAATAAGGAATCTGGGCTACATGGGTCCTCAATACCGCAAATCTACAGTGCGTCTTGCTAAGGGCTAAACAAGATCAGGGCTTTGAGCCCCCCTCATGTTTTAGAGCTATTTGTTATATGGATATTACGATTCAATCATTCCTGGACTCCAGCAACACTCTGGTACTCTTGATAGTTGTGAACGAGAATCTGGCACGACAATTCCATTTTGATACTCGAAACTTCTGATTCCAAATCCAGGACACAAGTAATTCTCTCAGATTTTTTGTATGTAAGCCCTGACCTCAGTGTTACCTCCTACTTCAGAAACTTGCAAACATCTGGGCATTTGCTAAATTATCCGTGTCTTAAGGCAGTGCTCATACCTAGGAATCTACAGGGACTTTAGCAAATGCTAATCAGGAATCTGGGAGTCCTGGTTCTCATATTATTCAGAACAACGTCCTATATGCATACCACAAATCGGGCATTGCTGATCCCCAGAATGTATTGCACCTCTTGATAATTGTAATTGAGAGTATGGCCTACTGGTGCGTTTGTTTCACAGAGTCCTATAAGACCAGATTCCACAATCCACGCAATCATCTGCCATTTGTTAATGTGATCACTGCCTTCAGGTTTACCTCGTAGTTCAGTCACTACTGCTGGACATTCGTTTTCACATTGAGAATGTGGGATTAGGGGTTCCCACATATTTAGGAAGTATTCTTAAGGGGGAACCAGCAATCTTCGATTCTATGTCCCTGGGAAATTCTTGGCATATGTGTATTGGTATGTAGGAGTTTCTACTTCTACAGCACCAGAAAAAGTTCGGGCGTCTTCCTGATAATAAAAAAAAGAATGTGGGTTATGGGAGGCCTCAATCCTTTTCTACAGGGATCCGTT
>NW_006960636.1:0-706 GCF_000164805.1 Carlito syrichta
GTGATCGGTGCTCCTTCCTGATAGGTGCTCCATTAATAATACCTCCTTCGCTATTGGTATCACAATGACTGGACCTTATCCAAATTGGGTGGCTTAGTGTCTGGCCATCCTCTAATATGGATGACACAATGATTAGCCCTTCTCAGTGACGGATGTCCCAGTGACTACACTTCCTCACTAAGGAGTGTCCCATTGACTGGTTCATCTCTTAGAATAGTGTCCAGTGCCCGGACCTTCTCTGTGATTGTTATACCAATGACTGGCCCTCTTCTGTGATGGCTGTTACAATTATTGGCCCTACACCATAATGGTTGCCACAGTGACTACCCCTCCTCTTTGAAGTGTAGCCCGAAGACTCTTGGATACGGGGTGCACCAGTGACTGGCCCTCCTATGTTTTGGTGCCACAGTGACTAGTCCTCCACTGCACTGACTGTCCCAGTGACTAGTCCTCATCTGTGAGATATACTTTCATGGCTGACCTATCTGTGATGTGGTCTCAAGTGACTGGCCCTCATCTCTTATGGTTGCAATGGTGACTGCTCCTACTCTATTATGAGTCCCAAGTGACTGGCCTTCATCTGTGTTGAGTGCTCAAGTGATTAGTCTTCTTCTGTCTTAGCTGTCATAGTGACTGACACTCCTCTTTGATGTGTGTCCCAGTGACTACACCCCCTCAAATTTGTGCCTCAGTGACTGATTTCCCC
>NW_006960637.1:0-753 GCF_000164805.1 Carlito syrichta
TATATATAGCTTATATTGCGTATATTGCTTACATTACTTATTTTACTTATATTACTTATATTATTTACATATTACTTAAGTATGACTTATTTATATTACTTATATATTCTTTATATACATAGCTTATATTGCTTATATGTATATTGCTTATATACATTACTTATATTACTTATATCACTTATACTTTACTTATATACATTTGTTTATAATTACTTGAGCTATCTATATTTCTATAAGGAAAAGAAAAGTGTGTCTAAGTTCAGGCTTTATTTCAGTATTCTTAACTTTTAAGGAAAACTTTAGAGAGAGGTGCAGCAAGGGTGACAAGAAGGAAGGGTTTTTAATCATCATAATTATCATCAGCATTGTCTGATATAATCAATTATATTGCCGTTCTTTTTATCAGTCTTATTAAAGCCTAACAAGTGTTATTAGCATTTTTAACAGCCAATTGTTTAATAATAAGGTCTTCAGATACTTTGTTCATGGCTAACTTTCCTACTGCATCAGTCAATCTAGCAATAAACTCTTCATATGGCTCATCTAATCTTTGTTTTACAGTGGTAAGGTCAGACATGGTATGATCGGGAGAAGGTAGCCAATTCCAGGCTATAACACTTAAATCACTCACAGCCGTAAGTACATCTGTATGCAATTGTGCTTGAGCCTGGTATTACATATTCTCCTACTCCCATATACATATCCATGGTGACATTACCCCGTTCTGGAAAGGAAATACTCGGTTCAATAAAT
>NW_006960638.1:0-756 GCF_000164805.1 Carlito syrichta
CTTGTGCTTGTATTATTAAGTATTAAGTGTTCTTTACATATTTGCATACAAGTCATTTATCACATATGCTTGGTGAATATATTCTACCAGTCAGAGACTTGTCTTTTCATTCTCCCGTGTTTTTTGAAGACAAAAGGGTTTAAATTATGATGAAGTTCAATTTATTATTATTGTCTTTTATGAATACTGCATTAAGTGTCATATGTAAAAAAATCTGGTACTTTCAAAGTAACTGATTTTTTTAGATGTTTCTTTCAAGTTTCACTGGTTTAGAATTTAAATTTAGTTACATAATCCATTTTGCTTTAATTTTTGTTTGTACTGAACAGTATGAAGTAAAATTCTAATTATTTCAGAAACTTTTGCATCTTTTCCACTGAATTCCCTTTGTATCTTTATCAAAAGTCAATTATTTGTATCCATGTGGATCTATTTCTGGACTACTTATTCTGTTGCATTAGTCTACTTGCTTAATTCAACTAAACTACCACACTCTCTTATTATTGAACCTTTATAAACGTTTAAAATTATGTAGCATTAGCCCTACAAATTGCTCTTCTTTTTCAAAGTTATTCTGGCTATTTTTAGACATTTTGCATTTTCATATTAAATTTTAAAATTGCTTGACAAATCCTAAATAAAACCTGCTAGAATTCTGATAGGCATTGCATTTAATTCATAGATTTTTTTGGAGATGATTTTTTTTTTTTACGATGTTGTATCATTTGATTCATGTACATAATGTGATTCTCCAAT
>NW_006960639.1:0-6930 GCF_000164805.1 Carlito syrichta
TGGCCTCTCTGATGGTTAAAATCCTCTTAGAATTTTACTGCTCTTTGAGACACTGTATTCAACCATTTATCTTCCTACTTACCTATAGACACTCATGTCACTGATGCCTCTGCTTGTCATATGGCTCATTTTCTTGGTTATTGATGGACATGGCCTTTACTAGACATCTTTCAAATTAATCTCAAGTTGGTATGTGATTCACAGAAGAAATGAACACGCAGCATTTAACTCAGGTTTCTAAAATGGCCTCATTATCTAGGATTGCAAAACTCAGAATGCTTGATATTATATGGAGTTACACTGAATTTAAACAGCAGTTTGAAAAAACTGACACCTAGAATCTTGTTGTACATCAGCATATAATATTGCTCTATTGATTTAGTTATTTGATTTATTTCATCAGAGTTGTGTAGATTCCCTAATGAAGATTATGCTCATATGTTTAAATTTTCTACCTAAGCTTTTTATTTGGGAGAGCTAATGTAAAATTAATTACCATTTTTTAATTTCAAGGGCCAGATGTTCATTGTAAATATATAGAAAGCATTGTCTTATATTTAAAAATACATAAATTTTGCATGAAATTGCAATCATTTATGGTGTACATGTACCGGTTTTTTGCCTTGATTACACTTTTCTATAGTTCTACAATCCTGAATTCTAATTATCCAGGAAGTTTCCATTTAAAAACATTGAAAACTAGAAATATCTGTGACAATGAATTTTAAAATGTGTTAATTGGAATGCATTTTGTAGTCAAGTGAAGTTCTCTTATATTTTCATATTGTGCACTGGTGAAATCTGGGATTTAAAAGCACCTATTATCTGAAGAATAAATATTGTACCATTAAGTAATTTTTCAACAGTAACTACTCTCCCACCTTTGGTAGCCTCCAATATCTCTTATCTCACTTTGTAAATATAGATGTATCCCCTGTTCAATTCACAATTATCAAAGAAAACATTTGATGTATTACTTTCTCTTTCAAATTTTTCTGTCCCTCCTGGTGGTTTAATACCATTCCATGTGTTACTCTTTATTCTGGGGTTGAGTATTTGTTTTTGTTTAGTTTCATTTCTGATATGGTTGGCTATAACTTTTCACTAGTATCTGCTTCTCTACTTTTACTGCCCTTTTCTGCAGGATAAGACTCATATTCTAGAAGGGAAAGAAGGAAGATGGATCTGGACCTAGATTTGGTGACTTTCTCCCTTACTCTGCATTTCTTGCAGGTTCTTTTCATGTAATGGTGTGTTTCCTGTGCTAAGAATAGACAAATCTTTTTTTATCAATTTTTTTATTATGATATTGTGGGGTACAGTTAAGGGTTAGGTATACAAATATAGTTCGTTCAGGCACCCTTGTTGATAAGAGGTGTCTCCCTATCCCCAGACAGATGTTTACTACCAGGAGTTCCATCTCCCTTCCCCTCCCCCCTCATAGCTTCCCACCACTGTCAGTCATTTTCTTATGGTAGTACGTTGGATGGCCAAGGTCCACTACATGATTGAGAACATGTGATACTCAGATCTTTGTTTTTGTGAGAGGTCACTCAGTATTATAGACTCTAGTTCCATCCAGGTTGCTGTGAAATTCATAATTTTGTTCTTTTTTATGGCTGCATAGTATTTCATCATGTATATGTACCACATTTTTTAAATCCAGTCCTCTTTTGATGGACAGCATGACTGGTTCCAGGTTCTTGCTATTGTGAACAATGTTGCGATAAACATTCATGTGCAGGTATATTTTTGATAGAGTGATTTGAGTTCTTCAGGGTATATTCCAGAAGGGGAATTGTGGGGTCATATGGGAGGTTGATATTTAGAGCTTTTAGGAATCACCACACTGCTTTCCACAGAGGTTGCACTAGTTTACACTCCCACCAACACTGTAGAAGTGTTCCCTTTTTGCCACACCATTTCCAGCAACTGTTATTTTTTGAGTTATTGATAATTGCCATTCTGATTGGAGTTAGGTGGTATCTCAGTGTGGTTTTGATTTGCATCTCCTTGATGATTAGTGAGGTTGAACATTTCTTCATGTGTCTGTTGGCTGCTCGGATGTCTTCCTTTCTGAAGTGTCTGTTCATATCTTTTGTCCATTTTATTATGGGGTTGTCTGTTTTTTTCTTTTCAGCACATTTGAGTTCCTTGTAGATCCAAGATGTTACGCCTTTGTCAGACCTGGTGTTGGCAAATACTTTTTCCCAGTCTGTAGGCTGTTTCTCGCTCTCTTGATGGTTTCTTTGGCTTTGCAGAAGCTTGTCAGTTTAATGAGGTTCCACTTGTCTATCTTATCTCTTATGGCCTGTAGGTTTGGGGTTTTGTTCAGGAATTGGATGCCAGTTCCAATTTCCATGAGGGTATGTCCTCCATTTTCTAAGGTTCTTATGGTTTGAGGTTTTATATTTAGGTCTCGGATACATTTAGAGTTAATTTTTGTGTTTGGGGATAGATAGGGGTCCTGTTTCAATCTTCTGCATGTGGTCAGCCAGTTTTCCCAGCACCATTTACTGAATAGGTTCTCCTCTCCCCAAGAGAATCTGTCAAAAACCTCATTACACTGATAAAGGCCTTTGGCAAAGTCTCAGGATATAAAATAAATGTGTAAAAGACAATCACATTTCTTTACACCAATAATAAACAAATAGAAACCCAAATGAAAAGCACAATTCCATTCACAATAGCCACAAAGAAATGAAATACCTTGGCATCTTCCTAACCAGAAACGTGAAAGACCTTTACAATAAAAACTATAAAACTCTGCTCAAAGAAATCAAAGATGACACAAACAGGTGGAAAATTATCCCATACTCATGGATTGGAAGAATCAAAATTGTGAAGATGTCCATCTTACCTAAGGCAATCTACAGATTCAATGCAATACTCATCAAATTATCAGCAACATTCTTCTCAGACCTAGAAAAGACAACACAGGAATTCATATGGAAACACAAACAACCAAGAATGGCCAGAACAATCCTTAGCAAAGAAACACAAAGCAGGCGGTACCACATTACCAGACTTCAAACTTTACTATAAAGCTACTATAATCAAAACAGCTTGGTATTGGTACAAAAACAGGCATATAGACCAATGGAATAGAATTGAGATTCCAGAAGCTAAACCTCAATTTCTCAACCAACTCGTTTTCGACAAAGCCTCCACCACCTACCACTGGGGAGAGGAGATCTTATTCAGTAAATGATGGTGGGAAAACTGGCTGACCACATGCAGAAGACTCAAACAAGACCCCTATCTGTCCCCATACAAAAATTAACTTCAAATGGATCAGAGACCTAAATGTAAAACCTCAAACCATAAGAACCTTAGAAAATAAAGGACACACCCTTATGGGAATTGGAACTGGCATCCAATTCCTGAACAAAACCTGAAACCCGCAGGCCATAAGAGATAAGATAGACAAGTGGGACCTCATTAAAACTGAGAAGCTTCTGCAAAGCCAAAGAAACCATCAAGAGAGCAGGGAGACAGCCTACAGACTGGGAAAAAAGTATTTGCCATCACCAGGTCTGACAAAGGCTTAACTTCTTGGATCTACAAGGAACTCAAACGTGCTGAAAAGAAAAAAAAAACAACCTCATTATAAAATGGGCAAAAGATATGAACAGACACTTCAGAAAGGACGACATCTGAGCAGCCAACAGACACATGAAGAAATGTTCAGCCTCACTAATCATCAAGGAGATGCAAATCCAAACCACATTGAGATACCACCTAACTCCAGTCAGAATGGCAATTATCAGTAACTCAAAAAATAACAGTTGCTGGAGAGGGTGTGGTGAAAAGGAAACATTCCTACACCTTTGGTGGGAGTGCAAACTGGTGCAACCTCTGTGGAAAACAGTATGGCGATTCCTAAAACTCTAAATATCAACCTCCCATATGACCCTGAAATCCCCCTACTGGAATATACCCTGAAGAACTCAAATCACTCTATCAAAAAGATACCTTCACACGTATGTTTATCGCAGCATTGTTCACAATAGCAAGAACCTGGAATCAAACATACTGTCCATCAAAAGAGGACTGGATTTTAAAAAATGTGGTACATATACATAATGGAATACTATGCAGCCATAAAAAAGAACAAAATCATAAACTTTGCAGCAACCTGGATGGAACTAGAGTCAATAATACTGAGTGATCTCTCACAGAAACTAAGATCTGAGTATCACATGTTCTCACTCATATAGCGGACCTTGAACATCCACCGTAATACTATATTTAAAAAAAAACTGACAGTGGTGAGAAACTATGGGGGAGGAGGGAAAGGGAGGTGGGAATAACGGTTGTCAATATCTGTCTGGGGATGGGGAGACACCCCTTATCAATAAGGTTGCCTGAATGAAGCATATTTGTCTACCTAACCCTAAACTATACCCCACAATATCAAAATTAAAAATATTTATATATAAAAAATGTGCTTATGATACATAATCACAGTCATTTCTTCCTAACCTTTATATTTCGTGCCATTCTCATGTTTAAAAATTTTCCTTTGTTAAAAGGTAATACTTTATCATTTTTTTACAAAGTAGTTTCATCAATTATCTCAAAAGAAGAAATCATCATTTGTTTTTACAGTCTAAAAACTGAATATCTATATTCACTTGACAATATAGACAATTAAATGGAAAGTATGCATCCAAAATAACGAGTTAGGGATATTAAATAAGAATAGTAAAAGTCAGAAAGACTAATCATAAATGTCTTAATTTTCTGGCATTCTTGCCACATTAAAAAAAGAGTATAGAGTGGAAAGTTTTGTAACTACTTATTAAAAAGCAGTTTATAAATGGGTTCAGAAGCTGTGGGTGCCTAAAACTTAAAGACAAATTTTTATGTTAAAAAATTTGAAAATTGATCTATGATCTTAAATGAAAGGTCATTCAATTTTGCTAAATACTTATTCATATTTTTATTTAAAAGCATGTTTAACCAGGAACAGTGGCATAAACCATACTCCTAGCTACTCTGGAGGCTGACATGGAATTATCCCTGAAGCCTAGGAGTTTGAGTTCAGCCCGGGCAACCTAGGCATACTTCAATCTTTAAATTAAAATATATATGACTACATATGGTTTATGGTATATTTATATGTACATATACCTTATGTACATATACATACATTTACACGTGCTTGTATTAATATAATATAGAGTTTATTTTGTAATTCCTTATCAGTTATTTTAATGCAATATGTTTGTGATAAATTTACTGGGGTTAGATTTGTTTAAGCACTAATATGTGCATCTTAAGAAACAAGAGGAGTAATCTGAATCTTTTGTCCATTTAATCATATTTTATTTATTGATTAAGCACATACCAAAAACATTCAGAAAATGTTCGTAAGAGCTCACTTCTGATTTTCTTCAATTATAATCTTCTAAAAGTGTGCTTCTTCCTGTAATAAATTTTATTTTTGGATTGCTTAAATTACTCCTATAATTTTGTTTCCTTTTAAAAGTCTTAATATGTTAAATAACCTTGCCTTGATATCCCTTTTGAACACGTTCACTAATTTTAGATCTTTACAAAATATATTTGAAGGAACAACTTTTATCTTTCTTAAAAGTAATATATATAATGGAATTTTTGATACAGTGCTTGACTCAAAATTTCATGAATTAAAATAATACATCCTTCAGGAGAAAGCACTTCTGTTTGATATCTTTTAGGGAACAGGAAGGGCAGTGGTTGCCTTTAAGAAGGTTCCAGATAAACTGGGTTCGGTGGCTCAGCCTGTAATCCCACACCTTTGGGAGGCTGAGGTGAGTGGACCGCCTGAGCCCGCGGGTTCGAGACCCGCCTGGGCAGTGAGACCTCATTTCTCATAAATCAAAAAATCAGCTGGGCGTAGTAGCGCATGCCTATAATTCTGGCTACTCGGAAGGCTGAGGCGGAAGGATCGCCGGAGCCCAGCAGGTCGAGGCTGCAGTGGCCGGGAGTGACCACTGCACTCCAGTCTGGGTGACAGAGTGAGACTCCAACTCAAAAAAAAAAAAACAAAAAAAGAAGGTTCCAGATAAATTCCCTTCCACTTACCAATTTTGCCCTTAAGGCTTTGTGTGGGCGTTTGTTTTTATTCTTCTGGCTTCCAGGGTTAAAAACTCACCTTCCACAGGCCCTGTATCCCCTTTTGCTTTCTTCTCTCTCACACAATGTAGCCAGTTCTTTCTTACCACCCGCTTTCTGCCAAAACACTTCAGTCAACAGATACAAAAGTAAACTTGAAAATATGGCTGCATATTGGCCCATACCTCTTTTTGTAAAGAAAAAACAAAAAGTAAGATGGTAGGGATTGTAAGATGTAATCAAAACTCTATAATCATGTCTTTCTTGATATTGTTTTCAACACTAAATGCAAAAGTCATACATGTTGGAGCCTAAATGGACTCACAATAAATGCAAATATGTATTTTCATCATTTGGCATTAGGATTGTTGAAAGTAGTTCAGTATGCTGTTTCACTTCCATTTCAAATGCCAGTATGGCATTTTTAGCATTATGGGTATGCTGTGGTATCAACACTACAGACAGAGCATTAAGTCTATAAAACACGAACTCTGCATATTTTAAAATGTGCTTTTTACTTGTCAGGTAGTAAAAAGGAAATATATTAAAAAATAAAAAGGACAAAAATCACATCCTACTAGGTATAATCCAAATTGTAGTATGAACATATTTGATCTTCTAAAATATGTCTATTAAAAAATTAAACGTCCATTTAAAAAACTGACCCACCCAAAAGCAACACTTCATGTAATAAGCAAGCACTTTGTGTATTATAAAAGAGAAACATTACTTAAAACATTCTTCAATCCTAACAACTACATCATCAGTTTTGAAAATCTGATACACACATTAGGAATAGACTTCCCCTATGAGAGATACACTTTGGGG
>NW_006960640.1:0-686 GCF_000164805.1 Carlito syrichta
CAGATAATGCTAATGGTTGAGGAATTAAAATGATGCTCATTGCCTTATGAATGCTGCATGCACCTAATGTTAGTACATGCCAGTTCCATCTCTCAGAACCGGGAAGTGGTGACAGTTTCTAAATTATTTATCAGTTCCTTTACCTCTGCCTCCAAAGATACTTAGCTTATGCATTTATTTATTTCATGGGCCAATATGCAAAGTAATTTGCTTTGGGTTTTTGTGATTTGTTTTTTCCTATAGATTTCCTTTCTCTGATGCTGCAACAGGGGTTTAAAAAGAGACAGAAAGCATCATGTCAATGTCATTTGAATCCTAATAGCTACAAATTCACTCCCCTGAAAAAATAGAGAAGCTTATTTATGAATCACAGACAAGATGTCTGTCGAGTTGCTAACAGAGAGAGAGATACTTGAGTAGGCAGAAGCAATTGCATAGTTTGCATATCTGCAGAACTCTCTTGGGAGGAACAAGCAGCTCCTTCACCGCTGGGAACCTTATGATTTGGCAGCCAATCAGCTAACCATAATTGGCTTTCTAACCTTTACAAGATGAAAAGGGGCAGGTAGCTCAGGGCATCTGAGCTGACCCTCCTAAGGTAATTCTCTCCTCATTTAGCTCCGTGTCCATGTCAGACAAAAGAGAGAAACGTCTAGGTTAGTGAGCGAGTGTCAGGTTGTTCTTAT
>NW_006960641.1:0-766 GCF_000164805.1 Carlito syrichta
CCATTGCTAACTAGTGGGCCAACTCGTCAATCATCTTGTTAACCAAGCTAAATAGTCGGCCAACTAGTTGGCCGAATTGTTAAGCCAGTTAACAAGTCAGCCCAGTAGGCTGGCAACGTGTTAAACAATCTAAGTAGTCGGATGACTCATTAGCCAACAAGTTATTCACTTAGCTAATTCGTTAACAAACTAGTTAAGTCAGCTATTTAACTCGTTTACCAACTAGTTAAAACTCATTAAGTCAGCCAGCTATCTCACTAGCAAACTAGTTTAGTCAGCTAGCTAAGTCAACTAGCAAACCAGCTAGCTGGCTAAGGAAGCTAGCTCACTAGTTACCTATTTAAGTCAACTATTAAGTCTGCTACCAAACTAGTTAGATAATTATTAAAGCAACTAGTTATTCAGCTAGTTAAATAGTTAGCTTTTTAAATTAAGGTAGTTAAGTCAGCTAGCTACCTTGTTAAGTCAGACAGTTAATTCAGCTAGCTAAGAAGTTAAGTCAGATAGCTAAGTCAGCTAGTTAAGTCAGCTTTCTAATTTAGTCAGATGGTTAAGACAGATGGCTAGCTATTTAGCTTATGGGTTAAGTCAGTAGGTTGAGTGAGGTAGTAAGTTAACTATGGGTTAAGCCAGCTGGTTGAGTCAGCTTGTTATCTAGTTAGCAAACGGGTTGTGTCAGCTGGTTGTGTAGGCAAGCTAGCTAGTTAGCTAATGAGATAAGTCAGCTGGTTGAATCAGCTAGTTAGCTCTTTAGTTAAAGAGTTAA
>NW_006960642.1:0-705 GCF_000164805.1 Carlito syrichta
CTCCAGGGTTTGTGCCTTCTCTCGGGCCTCCCATAGGGGTGCAGAACTGTTTGTAGAATTCAGGAGTTAATGCCCCCAGGAGCCACTCCCAATCACTATGGAAGCTGAGCTGGGAGGCTGGGAGAGGGAGGTGTCTGGCTTCCACCGTGCAGGCCTGCAATCCTGCCAGGGTGTGTTCTGCGGCTTCCAAGAAATGCCTTACGAGCTCACAGCCAAGACTGGATAGTATCTTTTGTTTTTTTTGAGTCAGGGTCTGACTCTGCTACCCAGGCTGGAGGGCAGTGACACAATCACAGCTCATTACAGCCTCGACCTCCCAGACTCAGGTAATCCTTCCACCTCAGCCTCTTGAGTATCTGGGACTGCTAATGTGCTTCACCATGCCCAACTGAGTCTTTAATTTTTTTGTAGAGACATGGTCTCGTGGTGTTGCCCAGGCTGATCTTGAACTCCTGGACTCAAGCAATCCTCCTGCCTCGGTCCCCCAAAAATACTGGGATTATAGGCATGAGCCCCTGCGCCCAGCCAGGAAATATGTTTGATCCATCAACATTTCTTGGTTAAAAAGAAAGAAACCACTTGAGACTATTTTAATATTATTCAGTTTTGCAAATCACACCAAAGCCAGCGTTATGTTCACTGTGAAACAAAGTACTGCTCTCATTCAACTCAGGAACAAGAAATGTGAGCCTGCTAACATTTCCA
>NW_006960643.1:0-4891 GCF_000164805.1 Carlito syrichta
TAGAGCAATCATAGAAAACACAAGAGACACCCTTATGGACATTGGAATAGGCAATCAAATCCTGATCAGAATCCCAGATGCCCATGCCATAAGAGATAAAACAGAGAAGTGGGAACTCATCACACAGAAAAGTTTCTGCAAAACAAAAGAAACCAAGAGAGTGGGGAGACATCCACAAAATGGGAAAAAATATTTGCCCACTGTATATCTTAAAAGGCCTAACATCCAGGATCTACAAGGACCTCAAATATGCCAAAAGAAAAAAAAACACACCCCATTAAAAACTGGGCTAAAGACATGAACAGACACTTTTCAAAAGAAGATATATGAGCAGCCAACGCCCACATGACAAAATGTTCAGTCTCACTAATCATCAGAGAAATGCAAATCAAAATTGAGATACCATGCTGGGCTCCATGGCTCAGCCTGTATCCCAGCACTTTGGGAGGCCAAGGCAAGTGGATTGCCTGAGCCTGCGGGTTTGTGACCCACCTGGGCAACTTGGTGAGACCTCGTCTCTACAACAAATCAAAAACTAGCTGGTGGGGTAGCGCGCACCTGTAGTTCCAGCTACCTGGAAGCCTGAGGTGGAAGGATTGCCGAAGCCCAGCAGGTGGAGGTTGTGGTGTCCGGGAGCCGGCACTGCACTCCAGTCTGGGTGACGGAGTGACACTCCAACTCAAAAAAAAAAAGAAAAAAAAAAATTGAGATACCGCAAACTCCAGTAAGAATGGCCATCATTAAAAAAACAAAAAACAACAGATTCTGGCAGAGAAAAGGGAATGTTTTCATACTGTTGATGGGAGTGTAAACTAGTACAGCCTCAGTGGAAAACAGTGTGGTGATTCCTAAAAGATTTAAAAATAGACCTTCCATACAACCTAGCAATCTCCCTTCTGAGAATATACCCAGAAGAATTCAAATCACTCTATAAGGAATATATCTGCACACACATGTGTATTGCAGCATTATTCATAGAGTAAACTTGTTTATTGTAGCATTATTCAATAGTAAAAACATGGAAGCAATGGTGCTGCCCATTAAAAGTGGGCTGGATTTAAAAAATGTGGTATATAACATGATGGAATATTACACAGCCATGAAGAAAGACAAAATTGTGAACTTCACAGGAACCTTGATGGATTTAGAGTCCATAATACTCAGTGATCTATCACAGAAACAAAGGACTGAATACCCCATGTTGTCACTCATAAGCAGACCCTGAACAATTATAATACCATAAGAAAGAGATTGTTAGCAGAGGGACACTGACAGGGGAGGGAGCAGGAGGCACTTAACATCAATAAGCGTACCTGATCACAAACTAGATGCAGTGGGACCCAAAGGGAGGCCCAAACTGTACCTGTATTATGACCACTTATCTAGTTAATTTTTAATTTTACTCAACATATTTTTTAAAAATATGGCTGCTTTCACATGTCTGCACTTTAGCTAAGGTGACTCCATGTTTACTTCACTAATTTTGCCCTTTCAACTAACAACCCTAAAAGTGTTTACACAAAGTAACAGACATTGAAAATACATAAAAACAAAAACTGGTGGAAATGAAAGGGACCTTTACAATGACCACTTGTATACATATGATGTACCCCACATCTTTAAAAGAAAATTTTAATAATTTAGAAAAGAAATAATTTTTTACTGAAAGTGCCTCTTCTGAGGATATTTGCCACATACTCAAAAATAAATAAACAAATGAAATGGAACAAGATTCCCACAAATATTGTGTGAAACTTTATCACTCCTCTCTCTGTAACCAACAGAACACATAGGGCAATGATAGAGTTAGTAGATAGAACACTTGAAAAACACTAAATTAAAGTAATCTAACTTAGAGAATTACCTGTCCAACAATTGCAAACACAATTTTAAAGTAAACAGAAAGCATTTGCCAGGATAGACAATATTCTGAATCATAAAACTAATGTAAATACATGTTAAAGTATTAAAATCACACAAAGTATATTTCTTCACTACCATGTATTAAAGCAGAAATTAATAATTAAAAAGTATCCTTGTAAATTTCAATTGTGGAAGTGAACAAAATCTTTCTAAATTAACCTCATGTCAAAAAGAGATCACAAGAAAATTTGGAAAATATTTGGAATTGAACAAATGGAAACATAAAATACAAACTTTGTGGGACAAGATTCAAGTAGTTTCTTTACTTCAAAAATGTATACCTAAAAGATGTAGTTAAATCAAAATCTAACTTTCCAGCTTACTTAACTAGAAAAGCAATGAATTCCATTAAAAGAAAAAGATTGGCATTTAGAACATCAGAAGAAAAAAGTGGGTGCAGAAATTGACCCATCTTTTGATCTTTTGGAGGGATTTCAGCTTTTGCAACAGTTTTGGAAAAATTGTATATCTTATGCAAAAAACCATCTTGCCCCTATATTGAATCATTTTTTAAAAATGAATTAAAGACCTAGAGGTGAAACCTAACACTGTAAGGTATTTAATATATATAGATTTATTGGAAATTCAGGCAAGGCAAAGTTTATTAGGATACAAAGTAAATTTGTCTTAAAGATACATTGGTTTTCATCAAAACTAAGATAATTTGGTTTCTTAAAAGACACTTAAAAAAATAAACCACAGAAGAAGAAAAAATATTTGTAAAACATATCTGCAAAAGAACTGGACTTCATCACATGTAAACACACTCTCAATAATTGAAATAAAACTCAATAAAATGTGGGCAAATAATTATATAGACATTTTAATAAAAAGAGATATGGTTGCGAGATAAGCACGTAAATAGAATGATGTTTGACAATATTATTTGTGAGGGAGATTTAGATTATTCATGAGAAGAATACAATAAGTTTTATAAAGAATAAGACAAGAAAAACATAGAATGAGAAAAATTCAAATGAACAAATATAGAACCTACAAGCAAAATTTCTAGTACAATATACAAAACATCGAGTACAGAAATGTGTTTAAAAGAATAATACTAATATTCAAGTTAGGTTCATTTCAGAGATGTAATGATTATTTCACTTTACACCAAAGATAAGAAGAACCACAGACTTCTCATCAGAAACTTTACAAACCAAAAGACACAGAAGTGACATCTTGAAAGTACCGAAAAAATTCAACCATTTTTGACACTGAGAAATTAATGAAGAATGACACAGCACTAAACACAGAAAAAGCACTTGCTCAAATTCAGTACTGATTACTGATTCTGGATTCAAGCTCTTAGTAAACAAAGAATAGAAGGCAAATTAGTTGATATGGTAAAGGAGTCTATAAAAAATATGGAAATTGAAATTACCAGTATAATGGCAGGAAACCTCCTTAAAATTTAAGAATGTGATAGGAATTTCTAAGGTCATTACTCCTCTTCATCATTGAATTGAGCCCTACAGCCAGTACAACATAACAACAACAACAAAATAACATACTGATGAGGGGAAACTATTTATATGAATAGATAATAAAAAAATGTTTACATAAAAATTAAAGAAATACATTGAAAAAATAGAATTATATACCAAAAGACAGTGCATATAAAAACATCAATTAACCAGTTGTGTTCCTGTATGCCAGATACAAATTGAAAGTTCTGCAGAAAATGGCATCATTCTGGAAAGCAAAATATTATGCAACACTCAGCTGTAACTCTAAGAATGGATGTACATCAAAGGCCTTTGGCCATGAGAATACACTGGAGCACAAGAGCAGACAATGCGGTTCGAATGATCACACACTGGGGAGAATGGGGCTAGCCTTCCATGCTTCACTCGCTGTTGCAGTAGCTCTGTTGACTGTCCTCCTGGACTACTGATTCTGCTGTTTTGCATCTCAGCCTCTCTGCATCAGTTTCATCCTGCTCTTTCCTTCTTTCTTCATCCCCCAAAACTCTCTGGAGAAGAATTAGATTGGGTTTATTATTATCTATTAAAGGGAGTGTGCCTATTGACCAAAGATTTCCATGAGATAAGAATAATAATGACCACTAACATTTAATACTCTTTTTGGGACAATCCCTTTAAAAACTGTTAGTTCTAGAGTTTGACTGGAGGTAAATTTATCCCAATAGTCCTCAGGTCTGTGGATGTTCAGAGTGTAGATCTGGTGAGCTAGTTGGGGATCTACAGTGCCCAGCGCAGCATAGCAGGGGGTGGTTTGGCCACTGTTCACGACCAGGCCCGGGGCTCCCAGAACTACCGCGAGGAAGTCACCCAGTCAGAGCTTGGTGTCCTCCCCAAACTGCAGCACCATGGACTTCAGGCCGATCACAGCATCCTCTCTTTTGTCCTGATGTGCATACACAGTGGACACAATGGACACAATGAGTGTCCACATGACTCCAGAAAATAAAGAGGCAAGCAAACGAGTAGCTCACAGGAGCCCTTCATGGCAGACCAGCCAAGTATCGCGTCCCACTTAAACATCAACCTCAGGACAAACTGAGGCCAATATATCTCTCTCTTCATTAGTGGGTAGGTGATGACAGGTAGTAAGGACGCTGCTCCCAGAGCTAGAATGGGGCAATTCAGACACAGGAGAACACCCTGCACCAAGGTCAGCTTCCTCTGAGAAAAACAAAGAATGGAAGAGTTGAAAAGTCTCCAGTGGCTCTTGGAAGATTTGCTGTTCTCAAGTTCCTTTCATCATAGTGCCAGCCATTAATCGTACAGCTGGCTGCATGCATAGAATGGCTCCAGTGCTGAAAAGGGACCGCATGCACCAATCTGGAAATCCATCTGCTTCCGCTGCCAAACCAGGCCTCCAGGTGAAGGGCAGGTCAACAGCCAGGTTCCGACAGGCTTCTCCAGTCACGTGAGGTGGAGGTAGGGCCGCAGGCGCACGGCGCTGAGCCACCCTGTCCACAGCAGACATGCTGCGTGGACAC
>NW_006960644.1:0-721 GCF_000164805.1 Carlito syrichta
GGCAAAAGGTTTGGAAAAGAATGCATTTCTTTCTTTCTTTCTTTCTTTCTTTATTTATTTCTTTCTCTCTCTCTCTCTCTCTCTCTCTCTCTCTCTCTCTATCTCATAAAAGATTGATAACCGTTACTATGTAAAATTAGGAATTTCTTTTTTTTATAAACACCGTTTAAAAGATTGAGAGACCATTTATGAACCATGAATTGATATTACAAATCACAAAACCAATAAATACTAATAACAAAATTGCCAATACATTATTCTAAAATATTTTAAACATCTGAGAAATATGGGCTACTGATGTGATAAGACATCTCACAAAAAAATAGAATCATTGAATACAAATAAGTGATGCAATTAATGTTTAGATTATTCCATAGCAAAGTTAAAATTAGATGCTAATTTTACCTTTTTAGTAAGTCAATGTTATAATACTGACAATACCAAGTATTTGAGCACCTGTGGAACATTAGAGTATTTTATGTGTTGTCTGTAGAAATGTTTATTGCTATTAACACTTTGAAAAGCCATTTGTTTCCGGGAGTGACGTTTCATGCCTGTAATCTCTGCACTTTTGGAGGCAGAGGCCAGAGGAATACCTCATCCCAGAGCTTTTAGACCAACCTGGGCAACTTGGCAAGACCTTGTCTGCACATAAATAAATTTTTAAAAAGAAACATTTGTTGTCTTAGAAGCTTAGAAGCTGCAACTCACAGATCTCAAA
>NW_006960645.1:0-726 GCF_000164805.1 Carlito syrichta
CGCGACCAGTGACTTCTGCTCCCACCCTTGTGCTAATGTGACTAGTGTTGCGGGCCCACTTATGAGTGAGAACGTGCAGTAGTCAGTTCTTTATTTCTGTGATAGTTCACTTAATATGTTGCTCTCTAACTGCAACCAACTTGTTGCAAAGGTCATGATTTTGTTCTTCTTTATGGCTGCATGATATTCCATCATATATATATACACACCACATTTTCTTTATCCAGTCCACTTTCTATGGGCATATGGGTTGGTTCCATGTTTTTGCTATTGTGAATAGTGTAACAATACACATTTGCATGCCTTTTTTGTAGAGAAATTTATGTTCCTCCACGTATATTCCCAGGAGTGGGATTGCTGGATCAAATGGGAGCCAACTTTTAGTTCCCTGAGAAATTGCCACACTGTTTTTTGCAGAGGTTGGACTGGTAGTTTATATTCCCACCAATAGTGTAGCAGCATTCCCTTTTCTCCCAATGCTAATACTTTTTTTTTGAGTTGGAGTATCTCTCTATCACCCAGGGTGGAGTGCAGTGGCATGCTCACAGCCACCATAGCCTTGACCTATTGGACTCACGCGACCCTTCTGCTTCAGTCTTCCAAGTAACTGGATCTACATGTGTGTGCTACCATGCCCAGCTTATTTTTTGATTTATTATAGAGACGAGGTCTCACCATGTTGCCCAGGCTGGTCTCGAATCCACAGACTTAGCAATTCTCTTGCCT
>NW_006960646.1:0-557 GCF_000164805.1 Carlito syrichta
CAATAAATCAAACAATCAGCCAAGCACGGTAGCGTGCACCTGTAGTTCCAGCTACTTGCAAGGCTGAGGCAGAAGGATCACCGGAGCCCAGCAGGTCAAGGTTGTGTTGGCCGGGAGTGGCTACTGCACTCCAGTCTGGGTGACAGAGTGAGACTCCAACTCGAAAGAAAGAAAGAAAGAAAGAAAGAAAGAAAGAAAGAAAGAAAGAAAGAAAGAAAGAAAGAAAGAAAGAAAGAAAGAAAGAAAGAAGGAAGGAAGGAAGGAAGGAAGGAAGGAAGGAAGGAAGGAAGGAAGGAAGGAAGGAAGGAAGGAAAGAAAGAGAAAGAAAGAAAGAAAGAAAGAAAGAAAGAAAGAAAGAAAGAAAGAAAGAAAGAAAGAAAGAAAGAAAGAAAGAAGTAATCTGCTGGTCAGAGAGTTGTCCCTAAAAGCACTCTCAAGGCTTTGTCTTCTTTTTCAGCCACATAAAGTGTAATAAGTCTTTCCAGGTTGGGAAGTCTCATAGCTGGGGCTGACGTTGATAAATTTTTGAGAATTTGAAATGCTTTTTGCTGTTTCCC
>NW_006960647.1:0-741 GCF_000164805.1 Carlito syrichta
GACCTCTTTAAGTTCTTTCAGCAATGCTTTGCAGTTTGCAGTGCACAAACATTGCATGTTTTTGACAAATTTTTGTCAGATCTCTTACATATTTCATATTTTTATACTACTGTGAAAAATACTTTGAAAATTAAATTTCTAATTGTTGCTAGAGTATAAAATACCATTGGTTTTTAATATTTATCCTATATTCTTGATATTATTAGTTCAAGCATTTAGTTCCAGTAACTTTTAAAAATGTAAATTCCAATAGATTTTTTTTTTTTAGTTGGAGTCCCACTCCGACACCCAGTCTGGAATGCAGTGGCAGACTCATGACCACCACAACCTTGATCTAGTGGGCTCAGGTAATCCTTCTGCCTCAGCCTTTCAAGTAACTGGAACCACAGGCACATGCCACCACACCTGGGTAATTTTTAAAAAATTTATTGTAGAGATGAGACCTCGCCAAGTTGCCCAGGCTGATCTTAAATTCCTGGACTCAGGCAATCCTCCACCTCAGCCTCACAAAGTGCTGGTAATATAGGCGTGAGTCACTGTGCTCAGCGACCAACAGGCTTTCTACTTAATAACATTGCCTGTGAATAAAACAATTTGATGTCCCTCTTTCAAATCCTTCCAATTTTATTTTCTTGTCTTACTACAACACTGTTTTGAATTTTTAATGTGATATTAGGCAAAAGTTTTAAAATTGGAATCTATAAACTGTTCCTGATCCAATGGGAGAGGAGTATTTTTTTT
>NW_006960648.1:0-2877 GCF_000164805.1 Carlito syrichta
TGAGTCTCACTCTGTCGCCAGACTGGAGTGCAGTGGCCACTGCCAGCCACTTACGCTTTGACCTGCTGGGCTCCGGTGATCCTTCCGACTCAGCCTTCCAAGTAACCAGAATTACAGGCACGCGCTACTGTGCCCAGCTAATTTTTTGATTTTATTGTAGAGATGAGGTCTCGCTTGCCCAGGCAGGTTCCAAACCCTCGGGCTAGGGCAATCCACTCACATCAGCCTCCCAAGGGCATGGTATTGCAGGCTGAGCCACTGAGCCCGGCTACTGAAAACAGTTTTAATAGGTGGATCCATCTGCCACATGTCAGTGACAACTGAAAGAAAAATCTGATTATTATTATTAGTAGTAGTATTTTCTCACTATGCTTTAAAAAATTTGATATCTGCTTTGCCAAACTCTTACCTAGGGTGAAGCTACACAGATAATGTGGAAACCTTTTGCAGATTATCATCAACAAATGATAAAAATTACATTTAAAAGTGCAGAGTACTAAAAGTGCTTCCTTTTCTGAACATAATGAAATAATCATAACATTCTAGCCACTAGGATACAAATCAGGTTTCCTACGGGGGACCAACCCTGAAAAAGAGATTTAGAGGGTCCCTGGAAGGTGGGGTAGCATTGGTGAATATTCTGGAGAAATAAGGAGAAAGAAAGAGACTGGACTCTAGTGCAGAAGCCAATTCTGTAGTATGGATAGATATTAAAAGAAAGATGGAGGGATAGATATAAAGAGAAAGAAAGAAAGTGGACAACTGTTCAGTGAAATGAGCAGGAGCCGTTTATTGGGACCAACCATGAGTCTTTTATCCCAAATTTTCACATGTTAAATCACAAGACTTTCACGTGAACACAAGGCCAGGTGGATGAGGGGCATCCCCCACCCACCAGGTGTTTCCTCTAGCATGAGGAAGGACAATCCCAATCAAATCACAAGACTTTCGTGTGAACACAAAGCCAGGTAGGTGAGGGGCATCCCCCCCAACCACCAGGTGTTTTCCCAAGCATGAGGAAGGACAATCCCAAAATTATCTCACTGTTCATTATGCTTGCTTTATATTCCTCAAAAGCAATACAACAGTTTTAACATCATAAAATCCTAATAATCAATAACTTCTAAAGCTTATCCATACCCAACACCTAATGGCTGACTTAAATCCTAATACCTTTCTATTCTGTGCTAACTTTACCTGTACTATAAAAAACTCTTAATTATACGTCAGGCCAGTTCCTAAAGAATGTGGCCCAGTCCAAAGATCATGCTGGACCATTTCCAGAAACAATTGATTATGATCTCTTAACCAAATGGCTATTCTAAAAACCTATGTATCTAACTTAATTTCTATAAAAGTTTCTAATTCCTAATCCTGATATATAAGTATGATCATCAGCAACAAATCTTCTAAAATGAACCCAAATACAAAATGTAATTTTACTAAAGCCAAAACTGCAATTAGTAGAAAGTGGGGACATTGAAATTTCTAAAGTTAGCTAAATTCTTATAAAACCTCAAAGTATGTATGATCATGCTTGGACTAACATAATTCTCTGATGTAGAGTATACTATTCTATAATACTTTCTATGAATAAAATAAATTCAGCTTCTATTATAAGTAGAAATAACTTACACTAATTGTAACTAAAGAACCAGCTTAAAAGAATGCAACCCAGCCCAAAGTGGATGCTGGGCCCTTAGGAATGTGGCCCAGTCCAAAGTTCGTGCTGGTCCATTTCTGGTAACCCTAGATAATCATCTATACCATCTAAAGCTGGAAACAGCTCTCTAAATGTATATACCAATTCTTCAAATATATTTTTAAATCTTATAATGAAGCTTGTATCATGTATATGGCTCCCAAATGTGATCTGAGTTTGAACTGTGTTAAGTTTAAAGCCGAAACCACAGTCTGTGAGAAACGGGAACAATGGATCCCTAGAGTTAGCCATGTCTGTCATATTCTCAGAACTTCATGCTTAGATCATCAAAATCCCTGTCAGTGGGTAATGCTAAACAACAAAGAAAGGAGGAGGGAATGGGCCTTCAGCTCCTGAACCAATCCTGGTGGTCTCAGGGTCTGCAGCTCACCTGGATCACTAACACTCAGGCGGGCCTCCATGGCTGGCTCCACACATATCCCCCTTTTCTATTTTTTAGCATGAACCCATGGAACTCCGTGTTGAGCTGAGAAATTCTTTTCTTCAACACCTTGAAAATAATTGGAAGCAGGCATAGCAACACAAGAACAACTGCTCCGCAAATCCTCGCATTAATGAGTATAGACATCAATGACTTTTGGTTGATGAATGATGAGAAATTATTAAATACAGAAGGGGCCAATTCTGAGGACAGGAACTGTCTCTCAGCGATATGAATGTCCTGTATTTCTTGGTGTAATTTCGTAAGGTCTATACTCAAGTCCGAATGATTCCAAATTCCAAGGATATGATTTCTTGTTTTGTCCCAAGTGTGGACAGACTTATTTACCTCTAAAGGAGTGATGCAAATCCATTTAAACTCAGAGTGACACCAGAGAGTCAATTTTATCTTTAAAGTCACAAACTCTTGTCCTACTGCTAAAACTGCCTCCTCCAAAGCATTAACTCTACTTTTTAACTTTCAATCTGTAATCTCCTGCGTAGCTAATGCAATAAAAATATTTCTAAATAGCTGATCAGCAAGGGGTGCTGTGTGGATTTCCGTAGGTAGAGTTGCAGCTGAACTGTTACTGAAGTAGCAATAGCTATCAAAGCTGTAATTCATAAAATTAAGGTGGCTAAAAACCGTTTCTGTCTGGCTAATAAAGCATTAACTCATACATGTTTGCAACCCATATTCATCATACCAATGAGATGACATATCCCTCATAAAA
>NW_006960649.1:0-854 GCF_000164805.1 Carlito syrichta
AAATAAGGTAAGAAAAAGGAAAATGATGGAAAAAGAAGGAGGGGTATTAAGAGGAATGTAGAGAAAGAAAAGAATAAGAGGGAAAACAGACAGATGTACCAACTAACAAGTGAAAAGAGACACACAGACAGAAAAGAGTAAAAAAAAAGTAAAACATACAGATAATCATACAAACACACAGTCTAACAAAAATCTGTCTATTGATATACTCTTTGCATACAAACAGGAAGCTTAAAGAATAGGGGGAAAATTAATCCATATAATAACAGAAACAAAGCAAGTATGATACTGTTATCAAAAACAGAATGAAAGAGAAAAGACTAAAAACAAACAAACAAACAAACAAACAAAAATGAGCAAAACAAACAGACAAAAAATAAAAAATAAATAAAATAAAGGAATCTAACTCACTCTGAGGTCATTACCGTAAGTCCAAAGTCCTTTCAGTTCTGATCTCTAGCCCCTCCCTTCTGCTCTCAGAGCAGGTAGATAGGGTTGCTCACTGCTTGGGTCAGATCCCCCAGGCCTACTTTGGAAGGAGGGCAGATCTGATGTGGACTCAGTGGGCTTGCTGCCTGTCAAGTCTGCCGCTCAGATCTGACCTGTGTGTGTTCAATCCAGCATGGGGGATGGGCTTTTTCTCTCCCAGTTTGATGTGATTACCTTATGACCCAAGTTTGAGGCTGGGCACAGTTTAGAGCAGCTGGGCAGGGCAATACATGTCTCTGCCCTGTCCTGGGACAGAGAAAATTGCTGCGGTTGGCTTCTCCTCACCAGGCATGGAAGAGCTCTCCAACTTTCCCTAATCCTCTCTCTCCACTGATCAGATCTGGGACTCCAACTGTTCCACTATA
>NW_006960650.1:0-760 GCF_000164805.1 Carlito syrichta
GGTTGCCCATCTGTTCTAACTAGCTTTTTAACTAGCTATCAAGCTGGCTAGACAACTTACTTAACGTGCTGACTTAACAAGCTACTCAGCTGATTAGCCAGCTGACTAAACTAGCTGAATTAACTACTGTCCAACTGGTTAGCCAGTTGACTTAATTGCCTAGCTACCTAGCTAGCTAGCAGCCTTGCCAGCTGACTTAATTAGTTGACATCACTAAGTAGCCAGATGGCTAGCCAGCACACTTAACTAGCTATCTACTTACCTAGTCAGCTGGATAGCCCCTGACTTAACTAGTTGACATAACTAGATAGACTGATGGCTAGCCAGCTGACTTAATTAGCTACTTACCTACATAGCCTGCTGGCTTGCCAGCAGACTTAAATACCTAAATACCTAGTTAATCTGCTGGCCAGCGAGCTGACTTAACTAGGTGACTTCTCTAGCTAGCCAGTTGGCTACCCAGCTGACTTAACTAGGTAGATACTCGGGTAGGCATCTGGCTAGCCAGCTGACTTAACTAACTTACTTAACTAGCTATCCCATTGACTTAACTAGCTGACTTAACTTGCTAGCTACCTAGCTAGCCAGCTGACTTAACTAGCTGATTTAATTAGCTAGCTACCTAGAGAGCCAGCTGGCTGGCCAGCTGACTTAACTAGCCTACTTAACCAGCTAGCCAGAAGGCTAGCCAGCTGCCTTAACTAGCTGACACAACTAGATAGCCATATGGCTGACCAGCTGAAAAAACTCGCTGACTTAA
>NW_006960651.1:0-3430 GCF_000164805.1 Carlito syrichta
CTATCTTTTTTATAGAATGATTTGAGTTCTTCCGGGTATATTCCCAGAAGGGGGATTGCGGGGTCATATGAAAGATCAATTTTTAGAACTTTTTGGAATTGCCACACTGTTTTCCACAGAAGCTGTACTAGTTTACACTCCCACCAACAGTGTAGAAGTGTTCCTTTTTTGCCACATCCTCTCCAGCAACTCTTATTTTTTGAGTTATTGATGACGGCCGTTCTGATTGGAGTTAAGTGTTATGCCAGTGTAGTTTTAATTTGAATTTCTTTGATGACTAGTGAGGTTGAACATTTTTTCATGTATCCGTTGACTGCTTATATGTCTTCTTTTTAGAACTGTATACTCATACCTTTTACCCACTTTATAATGGGGTTATTTTTTTTCTTTTCAGCACATTTGAGTTCCTTGTAGATCCTAAATGTTAGGCCTTTGTCAGACATAGAGTTGGCAAATATTTTTCCCAGTTTGTGGACTGTCTCCCTGCTGTCTTGATGGTTTCTTTGGCTTTGCAGAAGCTTTTCAATTTGATAAGGTCCCACTTGGCTATCTTATCACTTATGGTATGGACACTTTGGGTTTTTGTCAGGAATTGGCTGTCAATTCCAATTTTCCACAAGAGTGTCTCCTGCATTTTCTAAGGTTCTTATAGTTTGAGGTTTTATGTTTGGGTCTCTGATCCATTTAGAGTTGATTTTTGTGTATGAGGATAGGTAGCGGTGTTGTTTCAATCTTTTGCATGTGGTCAGTCAGTTTTCCCAGCACCATTTACTGAATAGCTTCTCCTTTCCCCAGTGGTTGGTGGTGGAGGCTTTGTCGAAGATGAGTTGGTTGAGAAATTGAGGTTTTGCTTCTGGAATCTCAATTCTATTCCATTGGTCTCTATGCCTGTTTTTGTACCAATACCGGACTGTTTTGATTATGGTAGCTTTATAATAATATTTAAAGTCTGGGAATGTGATACGTTTTGCTTTTTTTTTTTCCTTAGGATTGTTTTGGCTACTTGTGGTCATTTATGTTTCCATATGAACTCCTGTATTGTTGTTTCTCGGTCTGAGATGAATGTTGCTGGTAATTTGATAGATATTGCGTTAAATCTGTAGATTGCCTTAGGTTGAAAGGACATCTTAACAATGTTGATTCAACCAATTCATGAGCATGGAATATTTTTCCACTTCTTTGTGTCATCTTTGATTTCTTTGAGTAGTGTTTTGTAGTTTTTGTTGTAAAGGTCTCTCACGCCTCTGGTTAGGAAGATGCCAAGGTTTTTCTTTCCTTTTTTTTTGTGGCTATTGTGAATGGAATTGTGCTTTTTATTTGGGTTTCTGTTTGTTTATTATTGATGTATATAAATGAGTTTGTCTTTTTGCACATTTATTTTATACCCTGAGACTTTGTCAAAGTCCTTTATTAGTGCAAATAGATTTTTGACAGATTCTCTTGGATTTTCAAGGTATGGAATCATGTTTTCTGCAAAGAGGGAGAACTTGATTTCTTCTTTTCTTATGTGGATACACCAAAATAATAATCGCCTTCTCTTCTCTGATTGCTCTAGCTAAAACTTCCAAAACTATGTTGAACAGGAGGGGTCAGAGTGGGCATCCTTGTCTTGTTCCAGTTTTCAGGGGAAATGGTTCCAATTTCTGTCTGTTTAGCAGTATGCTGGCTGTGGGTTTCTCGTAGATGGCTTTTACTATTTTGAGGTACATTCCATCCATGCCTAGGTGTTTGAGGGTTTTTATCAAGAAGGGGTGCTGGATTTTAACAAAAGGTTTTTCTGCATCTATTGATATAATCATGTGATTATTATTTTTACATCTGTTGATGTATTTAATTATGTTTATAGTCTTATGAATGTTGAACCAGCCCTGCAACCTGGGGATGAAACCTACTTGGTCAATGGTGGATAATTTTTGAAATGTGTTGTTGAATTTGGTTTGCTAAGATCTTGTTGAGAATTTTAGCATGTATATTCATCAAGGATATTGGCCTCTAGTTCTCTTTCTTTGTTGGATCTTTACCTGGCTTAGGTATCAATATGGTGCTATCTTCATAAAATGATTTAGGGAGAGTTCCATCTTTCTTAATCACCTGGAATACTTTCAATAGGAGTGACATCAGTTTCTCCTTGCATGTTTTGTAGAATTTGCTGGAAAGCCATATGGTCCAGGCCTTTTTTTTTTTTTTTTTTGTAGGTAGTTTTCTTATGACATATTTAATTTCCTGGATTGTTATTGGTCTATTTAGGGTCTCAATTTCTTCTTGTTTCATCCTGAGGAGGTTGTGTGATGTTAAATAGTCCTCCATTTCCTTTAGGTTTTCAAGTTTGTTTCCATACAAGTGTACATAGTAATTTCTGATAATCTTTTGTATTTCTTCAAGGTCAGTTGTGACTGCATCTTTTGTGTTTCTGATTGAGTTTATTTGGGCTTTTTCTCTCATTATCTTGGTGAGTCTAGATAGGGGACCATCAATCTTGTTTATCCTTTCAAAGAACCAGGTTTTTGTTTCATAAATTTTTTGTATTATCTTTTTGTCTTCTATATCCCAGATTTGGGTTTTTATTTTGGTGATCTGGATTCTTCTGCTGAAGTCAAGGTTTTGGTGGTCTTGCTTTTCCAGTTTCCTTACGTGATGTGTTAGGCTGTTAACTTGTTATCTTTCCATTTTCTTGATGTATGTTTGTAGACATATGAATTCTCTTACTACTGCTTTCATGGCATCAAGGAGATTTGGTAAGATGTTTCTTCTTTTTATTTGTTTCCAGGTATCTTTTAATCTCTGTTTTGATTTCTATGTTGACCCAGGAGTTGTTTAGCATCATGCTGTTTAGTGTCTATGTCTTTGTGGGGTTTGGGGAAACTTTGTTGGTGTTGATATCTATTTTTATTTCACTGTGGTCTTAGAAGGTGCATGGCAGAATTTCAACCTTATGAAATTTGTTTATGCTTGGTTTATGGCCAAGGATGTGGTCAATCTTAGAGTACTTTCTATGTGGTGATGAGTAGAATGTATATTCTGTGGTCGTTAGGTGGAATGTTCTGTAGGTATCAATTAAGTCCATTTGGTGAAGAGTCACACTGAGGTTCTGGATCTCCTTGCTGATTTTTTGTCATGATGATCAGTCTAGGGTTGTGAGTAGGGTATTAAAGTCCCCAAATATGATATTGTTAGAGTCAATCTCTTTTTGCCTAGAAGCTGCTCGATGAAAGTTGTGCTCCCATGTTGGGTGCATATATGTTTAGGATCGATATTTCTTGTTGATGGATTGAAACTTTTATCATTGTATAGTGACCTTCTATATCTTTTTAAAATTTGATACCTTAAAGGGTATTTTGTCTGATATTCAGAGCACAAATCCTGCTTTCTTTTGTGTTCCATTCGCCTGAAATTTGCTTCCCATCTTCTTACTTGAGTCTGTGAGTTCCTT
>NW_006960652.1:0-774 GCF_000164805.1 Carlito syrichta
AACCAAAAGAAGAAAATAGGTCTCACACAGACCCCCAAGTAGTCAAACACAGAAAACAGACTTTGGAACACAAAATATGAAGAGCCCCTAGAATAACCGGTCTCAAACTATAAAACCAGATATCAAGAAATTAATAGATAGATTAAAAAGCATTGAGGAGAGACAGAGAAAATAGGAAAGAGTTGATAACTGAGATAACAGCACTAAGGAATACTGTGAATGAAATAAACAACAAACTGATAAGCATGAAAAGCAGAATTAGTCAAGCAGAAGAAAGAATCTCATAGCTTGAGTAGCAAAATATAGAACTAACCCAAACTGTCAAAAACATAGAAAAGAAACTTAAAAAGACAGAACAAACCTTCAAGAGATGAGTAATTATTTCAAGAGGCAAAACCTAAGAGTAATTGAACTTCCTGAGGCAGAAAGAGAGACAGAGACCATCCTGGAATAAACATTCCATGAAATTATTCGAGAAAACTTCCCACATCTCATCAGTGATGCAACCAATCAAACACAAGAGATTCAGAGAAGCCCTGCAAGACAACAGAGAAGACCAACTCCTAAACACATAGTAATTTGCCTAAACAAAGTAGGTAGAAAAGAAAAAATCTTAAAGAAAGTAAGTGAAAAAGGTCAGACTACCTACCAGGGAAGACCAATTAGAATAGCAGCATATTTATCTACAGAAACACTTTGGTCTAGGGGAATGTGGAACCTAATCTTCAAAGTTCTCAAAGATAAACAATTTCAACCAAGAATAACCTACCCAGC
>NW_006960653.1:0-649 GCF_000164805.1 Carlito syrichta
CTTCCAATCCATGAGCATGGGATATTTTTCCACTTGTTTGTGTCATCTTTGATTTCTTTGAGCAGTGTTTTGTAGTTTTCATTGTAGTTTTCACATCTCTGGTTAGGAAGATGTCAAGGTATTTCATTTTTTTGTGTGGCTATTGTGAATGGAATTGTGTTTTTTATTTGGGTTTCTGTTTGTTTATTATTGGTATAAAGGAATGCCATTGTCTTTTGCACATTTATTTTGTATCCTGAGACTTTGCCAAAGACCTTTATCAGTGTAAGGAGGTTTTTGACAGATTCTCTTGGGTTTTCAAGGTACACAATCATATCGTCTGCAGAGAGAGATAACTTGACTTTCTCTTTTCCTATTTGGATACCCCTGATTGCCTTGTCTTCTCTGATTGCTCGAGCCAGGACTCCCAATACTATGTTGAACAGGAGGGGTGAGAGTGGGCATCCTTGTCTTGTCCCAGTTTTCAGGGGAAATGGTTTCAATTTTTGTCCATTTAGGAGTATGCTGGCTGTGGGTTTCTCGTAGATGGCTTTTACTATTTTGAGGTATGTTCCCCATATGCCTAGGTGTTTGAGGGTTTTTATCAAGAAGGGGTGCTGGATTTTATCAAAAGCTTTTTCTGCATCTAATGACATAATTCTGTGGTTTT
>NW_006960654.1:0-710 GCF_000164805.1 Carlito syrichta
CATTTGTTGTCATGCAGGGGTTCTCTGAATCTCTTTGCTTGAATTTTTGCATCGTTGATTAGATAAGGGAAGTTTTCTTGAATGATCTCATGGAAAGTTTGTTCCCGTGTGGTCTCTGTCTCTCTTTCTGCCTCAGGAAGGCCAATTACTCTTAGGTTTGGTCTCTTGAAGTAATCGCTCATCTCTTGAAGGTTTTGTTCTGTCTTTTTGAGCTTGTTTTCTGTGTTTTTAAGAGTTTGGGTTAGTTCTACATGTTGGTCCTCAGCTCTGAGATTTTTTCTTCTGCTTGGGTAATTCTGCTTTCCATGCTTATCAGTTTGTTATTTGTTTCATTCACAGTATTCTTTATTACTGTTATCTCAGATATCAGTTCCTTCCTAGTTTCTTCTTGTGTCTCCTCAATTCTTTTTAATCTCTCCATTGTTGTCTTGATATCTAGGTTTGTAGTTTGAGACCCTTCATTCTGGGGACTCCTCGTTGTTTGCATTCCGAAGTCAGTTTTCTCAGTGTCTGCCCTCCCAGGGGTCTGGGAGAGACCCATATTCTTCTTTTGGATTTTCTTCATTTGGTAGTTTTTTCTCTCTCTCTCCCTTTTTCCCTCCTCTTCTTTAATTCTGTTTTTGAGGGAAGGTGGGGTTGCTTTTATTTCTCTTCTGCAATACCTGTTCTTCCTTATGAGGGTCTTCTGGCTTTGTTCACTTTTGGGGTGG
>NW_006960655.1:0-3128 GCF_000164805.1 Carlito syrichta
GAGGTAAGAGTAATTTTTTAAAATTTCCTGGTACTGCAGTTTTTCTGTTTTTATTTCTGATCAAGGGAGTTACAGCCTGACGAGGTTGCCCTTTGGACACTATTCACTAAGCCAAGACGCTGGCTGAACAGAGTCCCTGTTCTTACCCTGAGATGTCCCCGGGATATATAATTTTGTTTTAATCTTTGTCTGTTACATTTTTGTGTGCCGCTTTGTTTGTTGTGTGTCATGGACTCTGAAAATTCAAAGCAAGTCAGTCCTTGAGACTATGTTAAAAAACTTTCTGCTGCCTTTGCTGAGGATTATGGTGTCTGCCTTACTAAAGTACATTCCAAACTCTCTGTCAGATAGACTGGCCTGCTTTTCATGTTGGCTGTCCTTCTACAGGGCCTCTGGACATTCACATATCTGATAATGTCTGGAAAATAGTCACAGAGAAACCTGGTCATCGGGATCAGTTCCCTTATATAGACCAGTGGTTAAGTTTGTTCCGGAACCCACCCCCTTTGGTTAATGGCATATTCTCTTGAAACTCCGAGTCGAGTTCTGATCGTTTCCTCCTGTAAATCCCCTAATAATTCCAATACATCTATGTTGCTCCTCTAGGAACCCAGTACTGCTGTGTCCAGCTACTCTTCCCTCCTGCACGTCCTATCCTGTTCTATCATACTCTAGTGAGGATTCTCTCGGGGATCCAGTCCTCTTTCACCCTCTGTCATATACTCTTCAGACTTCCTCACCCACTGTTATCACCATGGTTCCTGATTGTCCCCATTCATCTCCAACTTCGGGTACAGCTGAGTCTGCCTCCAGTTCTAAGTCTTTTGTGTTTTCTTCACCTGTGGCAGCTTTGCTTAGGCCCCGTGCTAATCTGGTTACAATTCTTCCCCTCTGGCAATTGTTCTACTGTCAGCATCGGGTGATTGGCGGGGAGGAGTATTTATGATGTATACTCCTTTTTCTTCTTCTGATTTACACAATTGGAAGCATCAAAACCCTTCTTTCTCTGCTAGGACACAGGCACTTATTTCATTAAAAATAATCTATGTATACACATCGTCCCATGTAAGATGACTGTCAACAACTTTTAGTCACTGTTTACTGCTGAAGAGTGAGAACGCATTAAGTCTGAAACTAGAAAGTCCATTCTGGATTCTACTGGGGGCATGCTGGAGGAAAATCAAGATATCTTGGACAGAGATTTTCCTACTTCTCACACAAATTGGGACTCTAACACTTCAGCCAGGTCTAGAGCACTGAGTATAAATCACCAGGCTCTATTAGCAAGTTTAAAGGGGGTAGTCCAAAATCACATTAATTTTTCTAATAACACTGAGGTTCTCCAGGGACCTGATGAGTTCCCAGGGGAATTCTTTGAACAACTCCAAGAGGCGTTTTCAACCTAAACCCCTTTTGACTCCTTGTCTCCTGAGAATGCTTGGGCCATCAATTTGGCCTCTGTGGCACAAGTGGCTACCAATATTAAAAAAAATACAGAAGTTAGAAGGCTTTGCAGGAATGAACATTTCTCAGTTACTTGAAGTAGCTCAAAAAGTTTGCAATAACCGAGATGCTTGAGAAACAGAAACAAGCAGTTCAGGTGGCTGTCAAATCTGCAAGAAGACAGGCCAAAATCCCGGTGATGGCCCTCAGGGCCCCAGGAACTGATTTAAAGCCTCCACGTGAAAAGTCTGATAACCAAAAAGGCCAAAAGGGTCAAAAACTGGAACACATTAAGTTAGCAAAGAACCACTGTGCTTATTGGAAGGAGCTTGGACATTGGGTCAAAGATTTTCCCTATTGCCCACCACAAAAAAACCAAGACCTGAACCCTAAGCCCATTCTCTTCCTGCCCTCACCCAGAGGGGCAGAAAATAATTCAGACTGAAGGGGCTAAGGATCTTTCTCCCTGGGCCCTCAAGAGTCTATGGTAACCACAGCTATCGGGGCCCACCCAGTTGAACTCTTAGTGGACACTGGGGCAGAAATTTCAGTTCTAAAGTCACCATTGGGACCTATGTCTAAAAATCATCTTTTAATACAAAGAGCAACAGGAATAGCTACCAATTGCAAATTCACTTCTAATCAGATAGTTGACTTGGAACAAAAGCGGGTAACACACTTATTTTTAGTAGCTCCTGAGTATTTGTTCCCTCTCATGGGTAGAAATATGTTATGGAAACTAAGAGCAACCATTGTGATTTCAGCTGACAAAACTTAAATGTTTATTCCTACTACATATCAAATGCTCTTAACGGTTCTACTTGCTGAAGAATATCTTTTAACCACTCCAAAGTCTACTACTAAAAATGTTCCATCAAGCTTACTTCTACAGTTGCAGCAGGAATTTCCCTCTGTCTGGGCAGAAATCAACACGAAAGGATTGACAAAACATCGCCCTCCATTGCTGGAATATTTACTGGCATCAGCTACTACTGTCTAGGTCCTTCAGTAACCTTTGAGTTTACAGGCCCAGAAAGAAATTGCTCCTCATATAAAAAGACTCTTAGCTGCCAACATTCTGATTTCATGCAAAACAGCATGGAACACACATTTCTCGCCAGTTCAGAAACCAGGAACTTCTGACTACCATCCAGTTCAAAACTTAAGAGCAGTCAACAAACTGGTAGAAACTATTCATCCAACTGTTCCTAGCCCATACATTTTACTTAGTCTGCTTCCCCCCCTCAACATCAGGCATATACTGTGCTAGACTTAAATGATTCTTTTCACTATTCCCCTGTCTCCTGTTAGCCAACCTATATTTGCTTTTGAGTGGACAGATCCAGACACAGGAGTCACTAGTCAGTTAACTTAGACATGACTACCACAAGGCTCAAGAACTCCCAACCTTCTTTGGGGAGGCCTTGCAACAGGATTTGTCATGGTTCAGTGCCCAACAACCTGAATATGCTTTGTTTTATTATGTGAATGACCACCTACTTGCAGCTGCAGACTTAGACACCTGCTTGCAAGGTACTAAAACTTTGTTACAGCTTCTCCAGGACCTGGGCTACAGAGTATCAGTAAAGAAAGCACAGCTTTGCTCTGTCAAAGTGTCTTAGCTTGGATACCAGCAGCAAGAGGGCAAGTGAGCCCTAACCTCAGCCTGGTAAGTAGCCATTTTC
>NW_006960656.1:0-665 GCF_000164805.1 Carlito syrichta
GGTTCACCTCTCAGATGTGTGCCTCTGTGATAGGACTTCCTTCTTGATTGGTGCCACAGTGGCTTGGTCTCCTTCTTAATGGGTGCTCCATTGAAATTCCCTCCTACAATATGAGTGCCCCCACTAAATGGCCCCCCTCTTCTTTGGGTGCCACAGTGAGTACTCCTCTAGATTTGGTGTCCCATTGACTAGCCCTTCCCTATAAGGGGTGTCCCAGTGACTGCCCTGCATCTGTGATTTATATCCAAGTGACTGACCTTCTCTGTTTTTGTTGCCTCAGTGACTGAACCTCTGCTGGGATTGAAGCTTCAGTCACAGGGTCTTGTCTGTGACAGGTGCCCCAGTTAATGGCCATCCTCTTTGATGGCTGATCTCGTGAATGGGCCTCCTCTGTGAAAAGTGATCCAGTGACTGGGCATCATCTATGATGAAGGCCCTGTGACTTGACATCCTCTGTAATCTGTTCCCTCATGATTGGTCCTCCACTAATGGGGTGACCCAGAGGCTGACACTCTTTCTGAAGATTGTTTCTTAGTGATAAGACCTTCCTCTTGGGTTGGATGCCTCAGTGACTGGGATTTCTTTTTATGATAAGTCCCCATGGCAAGCACTCCTCTGGGTACATCAGTGACTGGATTTCTCTATGATCTGTGCCCCAATGACTG
>NW_006960657.1:0-766 GCF_000164805.1 Carlito syrichta
TGTATATTGAAATCTTATTGTGAGCTTTTATAGATTCTTAAGCTTTACAAGAGTTGTATTTCCAACAGATGTTGCTGCATATTTTAAAATATATCCTTTTGCCTTTTCCATTAATTGGAAAATGTTATATGAGTACCACTTGCCCAAAGTACATATTAAAGTAAGTGGAATTTTGAAATAAATACAATATTTCTGCTATTTCTCCTTTGCTTATTTTGAAAACCAAAGCTTATTGTATAGCAACTGAAAAACAATATTCCATTCTGTGCTTAGAAAAATGATATCTCAGACCCAAATCCTGGACAGTTCACCTTCCTCATAGAAGTAGGAAATGGTGCTAAGTCAGTTAAATGTTCATTTTCCCCCTTCTACTATGAGCCCAAAAAATGCTTATTGAGCAAATGCTTATCAAAGGACTATTTTGAGGAAGATATTTTAGAAATAAAATTATTAAGACACAGATAGACATTGGTAAGAGTTATGAAATATGCATAGAAATGATCAATAAAAAAGCAAATGTGCCAAATACCACAAAAATGGTATACTGGATTGTTAAAGAGGTGCAAAGTTCAGAAAGTATTCTAAAGTGAGTATGATGTCCTGGAACATATTTTCTGGGCATTGACTGGGACCTTGTTGCAGTGAAGGGAGCAACAGAGAGTGGAAGTGGGCAGGGATACTGGGTGTTGTGTTGAGTCAATGGTAAAGACAAAAAGACATTCTGGAAAATGGAAGCCTTCTTGAGAGAAAAAAACAAGTTGTGTTT
>NW_006960658.1:0-751 GCF_000164805.1 Carlito syrichta
CTTCCTAGAAGGGAAGGTTGATGGTTTCAATTAGTTATCTCAGGCTACTGTTCAGCTAGATGAAGATGATAATTGATTCATCAGCACCAAATCTTTGCAAGAAACTGACTGGAAACTTCCATATTTGGGGCGACAAGAATCAGCGCTTACAACTTTCTAGGGGCCAGAAACAATAAGAAAACCTTGGCCAAGGTGAAAATTTGACATTTCTCATTTCTTACTTAACTGTAAAAGTTGAAAATTGAACAATTTAGTACATGCAACCAAGAAATTAAGACTACAGAAGGTTCTTGGCATAACTCCCTATCCCTGCCCCAAAGGTTGAAGGCTAAGAGCATTGAAAGTATCGTGGTAGCAATTTGGCTTCTGCAGCTCACCTGGTAAGCCAAGAGCAGTGTAGGAATTGATAATACTGTTTTCTTCTGGAGCCCACATCTGGCCATGAACACTGTTTCTAAATGTAGCAGCCTCTATCTAACCTCTTGTGCACTCCACCATCAGGTCTCCTTTTCTCCTGATGCTCATTTCTACCTTGTCATTCCTGGGTAACAGCAAAGATTTTTAGAAAAATGAATTCTTGCTGGGACACAGTGGCTCAAGCCTGTAATCCCAGCACTGTGGGAGGCCAAGGCTTGAGGATTGCCTGATCCCAGGAGTTTGAGACCAGCCTGGGCAGCTTGGGTGTGACCTCATCTCTACAGTTTATCATAACTTAGCCAGATGTGCTAGTGCATCCCCAACTCTAGCTACT
>NW_006960660.1:0-939 GCF_000164805.1 Carlito syrichta
CATATGAGGCAAAGTGCATGCACAAGAGAGAGGAGGCTGAGAGCATGTGAGCTGCTGTAGACCAAGGCCAAGGGTGTGCATGCAAGAGATAACAGAGGCCAAGGGTGCAAACACAGATGTCAACCGAGACCAAGGGTACACTCACAGATGTTGTCTGAGGATGAAGGAGCACATGCAAGTTTCAGAGGATGACAGGGACATGCACGTGTGTGTCATCCGAGGCCAATACCTCATGTGCAAGTGTTGGCAGAGGTTTAGGATGAGTGAATGAGAGTTGGGGGAGGCCAAGGCCATATATGTGGGTGTCATCCGAGGCTGAGAGTGCAAAGTGCTAATGTTGGCTGAGGCCAAGGGTGCATGTACGAGTGTCACCCAAGGCTGAGGATATGTGCACAAAAGTCAGCCGAAGCCAAGGGCATGTACATGGATGTCATCCAAAACCGAGGGCATAAGCGTGAGTGTCAACTTAGGCCAAGGGCATGCAGAAGGGTGTCATCCAAGGCCAAAGGCACACATGTGGAAGTCTGCAGAGGCCAAAGGCACACGTACCTGTGTTGTCCAATGCTGAGGGATTACCTGTGAGTGTTAGCAAATGCTGAAGGGATGTGTATGGGTGTCAGATGAGGCTGGCACCCATATGCACATGAGTGGCAGCCAAGGCTGAAGGCATGCATGCAAATGTCTTGGAAGGCCAAGAACGTGTGAGTGGGAGTCAGCTGGGGCCTAGGGCATGTGCACAAGTGTCAGCGGAGGACTAGGGAGCATGTATGGGTGTCACCCAAGGCCAAAGTTATGCATGTGAGTGTCAGCACTGGTTGAAAGAGCATGTGTGGTTGTCATCTGAGGCCAAAGACATGCAGGTGAGTGACAGTGAATGCTAAAGGCATGTGCACAAATTTTGGTGGAGGCTGAGATCACACCCAAGTGTTGGCAGGGACC
>NW_006960661.1:0-611 GCF_000164805.1 Carlito syrichta
TGAGTTGGGAGTTGGAGGTCACAACTCATGGCAGTGGCCTGGGTAGTCAGTAAAGTCATAAAGTTCACAGAAATTTGTTTCAGTGCTTTGAGAAATCCCTCACAAAGTGTGATGTAATAACATTTGTTTTACATAAATAATCCTTGTCGCCCCTTTATGCATGAAGATCTTTTAGTCTAAAAATAAAAATAATGAGTAATGTGCATATTATGAACCTGTGTATATGAGTATATTTGTATATATCAAGAGTATCAAAAAAATGTATACCCAATTTAAGAAATGTTGTCTATGTATTACTTATTACACTGATGGCAACTACTTTGAGCACCTCTTGTAATTGCAGAAGTTAAACATGAGTTGTATTCATCTTTTGTTATTGATGTATATATTGAGTATTCGAATTTTAATACAGTTTTTTCCTTTCTTAAAATTTGTATACTTTTTTGACACCCTCTGTATACATTCATGTAAGTATATATGTATTTGTTTATATAAATATTATCAAAATAGAAAAACTTTTCATATCACACATAAAAAACATTTTCAGAAATATGTACCAATCTTTAGAAATGTCTAGGATATTAAGTTATCTTCTCTAAGCAAAAATTGAA
>NW_006960662.1:0-1049 GCF_000164805.1 Carlito syrichta
TTTGGCTATCTATCATTACACAACAAACTACTGACTTAAAACAGTAACAGTCATTTATATCTCCCTCTCATGGTTCTAGGAGCTAACTGGGCTTAACTGAGTGATGCTCACTAGGTCTCTCAAGTTTTTGAAGCAGATGATAATAAGAGATAGTGTAGGGGAAAAGAAATATCTTTTCCTCACCCATCACTAGGTTCATGACTGAGACCCCTATAACAAAAGACACATTCACAGCAGAAAAGAATACAACTTTATTTACTCTTAAGTTTTACATGACCTGGGAGTATTCATAAGGAAATGGAGATTCCCCAAAGCAAGCAAACTTGTGTATTTTTAATTCTACATTTGATAAAGATGTAGCTAGTCATGAAAAAGTAAGATTAGAAAAAGGATGTATCATCTAATGGTAATAAACTGAGGAGACTTTGCAAGACCTGTCCAGATTCTTCTTGGTGTCTCTGTATTTTCAGAGACAGGGATGTTTCTTTTCTCCATAGATAGAGAGGGCACCTCTGGAATAAAAGTCTAATGACCTGATGCAAGGGGAAAGTGAGAATGACCTCCCAACTTCTGTCATTTTCTCAAGTACTAAAGCACCATATTTTGGGATAGTATGCCTAGAACCTTACCACTGGAATAACCTCAAAAGCTGTTGGACTCAAACTATATGGCCACTCAGGGGTTCAAAGGCACATGTCTTGTGTAAGAGACAGAGTCCAAAGGTAGCTGTAATGCCTTTTGTTCTTGTTTTGTTCTTGTTCTTGTTTGTTCTTGTCGAGCTAGTCACAAAGACCTACTCAGTTTCAAGGGGAAGAGACACAGACTCCACCTCTTGACAGGAAAGATTCTGAGAAAGCTTATGGGGTTAGAAATGGTATCACAGACATATTTGTAAAATTCAATCTGCCACATCTGCCTAAAAATATTTGTGGAGGAGGCAAGACACCAAAAGTGTTCTATAAGTACAGAGAGGGTGAATCTAAGGTAATAGTATACAAAAAAAAGTAAAATGGAGACAGATCTGTGTTCAATAAAAGAAGGTGTTTTCA
>NW_006960663.1:0-821 GCF_000164805.1 Carlito syrichta
GCCCACTAGTTAGCTAACCAGCTACCAGAGTTGGTAGCCAACTAGTTAGTCAGCTGGTTAGCCTGCTGACTAAACTAGGTGACTGAACTCGTTAGCCAGCTTGGTAGCCAGCTTATTTAACTAGCTGACATCACTAGCTAACCAGGTGGCTAGCCAGCTGACTTAACTAGTTAATTACATACATATCCCACATGCTTGCCAGCAGACATAGCTATCTTGGTACCTAGGTATCCAGCTGGTCAGCAAGTTGATTTAACTAGGTGACCTAACTAGTTAGCCAACTGGCTAGTCAGTTGATTTAACAAGTTAGATACCCAGTTAGGCAGCTGGCTAGCCAGCTGACTACACTAGCTGACTTAACTAGCTATCCTGCTGACTTTACTAGCTGAAATAACTAGCTAGATACCTAGATAGCTATCTACCAAGCAAGCTGACTTATCAACCTGACTTAACGAGCCAGCTAGCAGACACAACTAGCTGACTTAACTAGCTAGCTACCAAGGTAGCCAACTGACTTAGCTAGCTGAAATAAATAGTTAGCCTGCTGTCTAGCCAAATGACTTAACTAGCTTTTTAACTATCTAGCGAGCTGGCTAGCCAACTGACTTAACGAGGTGACTTAAGCTAGCCAACTGGTGAGCCAGCTGACTTAACTAGTTGATTAACGAGCTAGGTAGCTGGCCAGCCAGATGACTGAACTAGTTGAATTAACTAGTAATCCAGCTGGCTAGCCAGTTGACATAACTAGCCATCTTCCTCTTCAGCCACTTGGATAGCCAGCTGACTTAACTAGCTGACTTAATTAGCTAGCCAGCTGGCTA
>NW_006960664.1:0-1048 GCF_000164805.1 Carlito syrichta
GAGGCGGCAGGATCGCCGGCGCCCAGCAGGTCAAGGCTGTGGTGGCCAGGAGCGGCCACTGCACTCCAGTCTGGGTGACAGAGTGAGACTCTAACTCAAAAAAAAAAAAAGAAAAATACAAACAAAATTATAATCATTTTTATACTTGAGGCAATTTTGTCACCTCACTCAGTCCACAACAAATATATTTCCCTAGTGAGTAGAAAGGGTTAAGTGGGAGGTAAAAGTGGATCCTATTTGAGTCAGGGGCCAACTATACCCTCCATGAGAACTGAGGACACAGGTCCCTGAAGACAGCCAGAGATTCAGAGAATCACGGCCCTGTAGAGACAACTTCTCCCCAGAAGGCTGAAGACTTTGTGACTGTGTTCTTCCTTCCACATGATAATGGGATCTTTATCCCATGAATGAAGATCTTTGAGCAAACCCAGAGAAAGTCTCTCCTGTGTGTACCCCTCTAAACTCTGAACTTGGATGTAGTTGGCAAATGGATACACTTAGGGAAGTGAGGTGATTTCTGTGTACATGAGAAAGGGAGGGAGAAACAGAGAGACAGAGAGAGAGAGAGAGAGAGAGAGAGAGAGAGACAGAGACAGAAAGACTGACAGAGAGAGAGAGAGTTTCTGGTGTGTGTATACACAGAAAGAGTTGGTACTTTAATAGTTTGGTGGACTGACTATGGCTGCCAAAATGTAGGTCCTATTCCTTGGACCAGATAAATGCTAGCTTATTTGGAATAAGGGTTTTCACATATGTAAATTAAGAATACTGAGATGGGATGATTACCCTTGATTAACCATGTAGGCCCTAAATTCAATCGTAAGTAAGAGGTAGAGAGAGATCCCGAAAGAGAGACAGATCCCGGCTAATTTTTAAAAAATTTATTGTGGAGATGAGATCTTGCCAAGTTGCCCGGGCAGGTCTCAAACCCATGGTCTCAGACAATCCTCTCAACTCAGTCTCCCAAGGCATGAGTCACCACCCCTGTGCTCATTCAACTTCTAAGGCTACACACAAATGAATTGAGAGAATTTTTATGGTAGAAAAA
>NW_006960665.1:0-708 GCF_000164805.1 Carlito syrichta
CACAGATACCTTATCCTTCCTTAGCGAAGTGTCATGTATTGTCCTGTATATGAGGACTCCCTTTCCTCAGAATTCTGTTTGGAAACCCTGATTCTTGTTTAGCCCTTAGCATGATGTCTTGTATATATTATGACGAAGGAACCGTGTAAAACACGTTTCTTATTTCTCCTTAGCAAGAGATCATGTAGATTCTGTATATGAGGACTGCTAGTACCTATGTTTCAGCTTCTAAACCCTGATTCTTGTTTAGCACACAGCAGATAACTTGTTGATTTTTAGGACTGAGGACTGATATAACCTCGATTCTTTTTCTTCCTTGGCAAGGGGCCGTGTATTTTTCTGTATATTAGGACTCTCATTACATAGATCCTGCTTCGAAACTCTGATTCTTTTTTAGCCCATTCCAAGACGCCTTGTAGTATTTTGGGATTGAGGACACGTGTAACACATATTCCTTATTCTTTCTTACTAAAAGTCATGCAGTTGGCTGTATATAAGGAATCCAGTTCCCAGATTCATTGGCAAAATCACCCTGATTCATTGTTAGCCCATAGCAAGACGACTTGAACTTTTTTTGGGATTGAGGACACGAGTAACCCAGATTCCTTATTCTTACTTAGCAATAGGCAGTGCAGTTTCCTGTATGTGAGGACTCCCCTTACCAGAATCCTACTTCAAACCTGATTCCAGAATATTTACCTCTTTGAA
>NW_006960666.1:0-767 GCF_000164805.1 Carlito syrichta
CATGAGTAGAAGCTTTCTAGGGACATATTGTCTCTGATTTCTGTTTCGTTCTCAGCAATTTGACCAGATGTTTCCCAGTGCCCTGGAATCCAGAAACGTGACTCCCAATAGAAAGACTACCGAATGTTCCTGTGGACGTGGAAATCATGACCCTGGTGCCCTCCCAAAAATGCCTTCTAAACATGGTGCAGCATCCAAATCCAAGGTCCAAATTCCAAATAGCTGAGCTGCCAGAAGTTTCTGGAGTACGAGGTAACCCTGAACTCAGTGCTTTCATTCAAAAAACTCGAGATGATTACTTGCTTCCTGGAATTTGGCGTTAGAAGATCCAGAAGCTTAATACACTTGTAGTGCCATATTTTCGTTTAAACTGTGGAGAGGACCAGAATTTTGCTGGACTTCTGGAAGACTGATTTATAATTTCCACATTGGAAACAGCTCTGAAAAATATGGGGTCATCCAAGCCTGGAGACCTGTAGGCCTTAGCAAGATCCCCTGTACATTGTAGGAATTGAGAATTCATGTAACCAAGATTCTTTATTCTTCCTTAGCAAGAGCCCGTGTAGATTCCTGTATATGAGGACTCCCATTCCTCAGATTCCTGCTTCGAAATCCTGATTCTTGTTTAGCCTTAGAAGATGCCCATTTAGAGTTTTGGCACTGAGACTCATGAAAACCAGATTCCTTATTCTTTCTTAGCAAGAGGTTTTGTAGTTTCCTCTATATGAAGACTCCCCTTGCCCAGAATTCTGCTTTGAAACTCTGAT
>NW_006960667.1:0-799 GCF_000164805.1 Carlito syrichta
CCACTAAATTCCACATTACAGTCAGAATTTTAAATGAGTCCTGGCTTACTTGGATAAGAGAAACATGGTATCCTCAGATGACTAACAGTTTCAGAATATGGACTTCTGATGTCTTTTGGCATCATCGATGTTTTATTGCCCTAGTGCGACGCACAAGCAACCATGTATGATATTCCAAAGAAAAAATCTGTATGTGTGTCACATAAAGACTCAGAGACTTTTTTTTTCTTTGCAGGCATAGAGAAAGTACGCTTTTTGTTAATGGGAGCACAATTATAGCATAGTGAACTCAAGGAAATGTGTGCGAGGGAAATTTTCTGCTCTACTCAGAATACCTGCAGTTATGCAGGAGATGATTTTAAAAGCTCCACATCTTTAAGTAATGATAGGCACACTTGCATACTACTCAGCACATTGTATTTATTTTAGAATTTCATCCCCTGGTCTACACAAAAAGGGAAACCCAAGTAACATGAATTTCTTAAAGGGTTTGATCCTACATCCAACATAAAATCTATTGAGTCATGTACATTTATAGGGACTTTACCTGGCTTCTCAATTTTGTTCAATTTCCAGAGGATTTATTCAAGCTACCAGGGACATATGAAAACCATATTAAAATATGTCTATTCATTCCAAAATGGGAGTTTACTTTTACTTTTGCACATCAAAAAAGAAAAACCCACTTGGTTTAATAAATTGGGTTCATGTTGGAAGTTATTTTTACATATTTGCAAAATAAGAATCATATACCTTTATACGCCCTTATGCTATTTGAGTATTAATTAACCAAAAATGG
>NW_006960668.1:0-5213 GCF_000164805.1 Carlito syrichta
ATTCCTCTCTTCTTTCTCTAATAAACTTTGTTTTGAAACTTTGCTGGCCACTCTAAAATTCATTCCAGGGTTGAGTCAAAGACTTCACGTGCTTTGTGCCACACCCCACCCAAAATCAGAACTAACCTGACTCCAGGTGGCCTGACTCCATAATCCGAGCTTAAGCCAGCAGTCCCCCAAAGACACACACACATTCACAAACTCATCCAGAGATGCATCCCCCATGGTGATGAGACATTGCTGTGCTGATCCTAGAATGGGGACAGTGGGGCAGATAAACCATCCAGATCCACCCACTGGACGTCTGCTACCTTTCCCACACTGCTGGTAAGGTGGACATGTCTAGGAGCTCCCCGGTTCAAGATGCATCTTCCCACACAACCCACCACTTTAGAAAGCCAGGTAGGAACTGGACAAGGACCAGGGAAAAGGCATTCCTCTGAGTGTCTCACCTGGCCCTTCAGACAGGGATTTATGTTGCCGCTCAGGATCAGTGAAGGAAAAAAAGCTCTTTTTTTTTTTAAAAGAGGATTCTCCTCTGTGCAAATTCCTCCCTCTGGGAAGGAATTGTCAGTGGGACACAATATATTTATGTATATATTTATTTATGTATTTATTTATTATTAATGTTTTATTTTAAAGATGGGTACAGTTCAGGATTAGCTAGACAAGTGGTCAACATACAGGAAAAGTTCGGGCCTCTCTTTGGTCCCCACTTCACCTGATTTGAGATCAGGAACCCTTATTGATGTTATGTGTGTTCCACTCCTGCCAATCCCTTTCTGATAGTATGATGGTAAACGTTCAGTGTCTGCTTATGAGTGAGAACAGGTGATACTCAGTTCTTTGTTTCTGGGAGAGATCACTGAGTATGATCGACTTTAAATCCATCCAAGTTGTTGCAAAGTCCATAATTTTGTCCTTCTTTATGGCTGCATAATATTCCGTTGTGTATATGCACCACATGTATTTTAACCAGTCTAGTTCTGATGGGCAGCACAGTGAGTTTCACGTTTTTGCTATTGTGAATAGTGCTGCAATAAACACACGTGTGCATGTATCTTTTTTTGTACAATGCTTTGAGTTCCTTCGGGTATAGTCCCAGTAGGGGGATTGCTGAGTCATATGGAAGCCCAATTTCTAGTTCTTTTGGAAATCACCATACTGTTTTCCATAGAGGTTGAACTAGTCTGCATTTCCACCAGCAGTGTAGAAGTGGAGAGCTCCCTTTTCTCCACATTCTCACCATCATCTGTTGTTTCTTGTTTTATTAATGATGGTCATTCTTTAATGTATTAATATCTCTTTATTTTTGAGTCAGGGTCTAACTCTGTGGACCAGGCTCTTGAGAAGCTATGGCTACATATGTGTGCCACCACACTTGAATAATTTCTATTAGTTTTTTTATGAAGATGAGGTCTGGCTATGTCACCCAGGCTGGTCTCAGACTCCTGGGCTCAAGGGAGCCTCCCACCTCTGCCTCCCAAAGTGCTGGGATTTCAGGCATGAGCCACCACACCTGGCCAGGAAAAAAATTTAAGGATTCTAGTTCCCAGTCCCTATAGTTTTCTGCTTAACCTCTGTTTGTTCCAAACAAGAACATCTGAGGAATTTTAAGTGAGACAGGGAGAGGAGAGGCGAAGGTGGGAAGATTTCTAGTTTCCAGTCCATTCTTCTGTTCACCAGAAGATACCCAAATCCTGGGTTTTTATGGCTCAGAGTGTCCAACGCCCAAGGTGCTGATGTGGAAATCTCTATTCCTCCCTCCTGACAATCCCTTGCCTTGTTTTGGAGCAAGGGAAGCAGCATACAGTCAAGCAGGGAGGCTCTAGAGACCTGGGTTCAAGTCCCAGCACTCTGGCTAGTTCTGTGACCTTGGGCAGCTCACTGAAGCTGTCTGTGCCTCAGTTTCCTTCTTCATGAAATAGGACTCACAGGACCCCTTCTTATGAATGCAGGTACTAGTAAGCACAAATGCACAGGGGGCCCTGAGGCCAACACCTGGATGACGACAGGCCCCAACAGCTGTTGTGACTATTCCTGACCGGTCTCACAGGCAGGCAGTTCTGCTACACAGCAGCACTTGCCTTCCTGAAACTCGCCCAGTGGTTGAAGTGGGGCATAAAAACCTGAGGCTTATGGAGGAGGGGGTCAGTTAACACATTTCATAAAAGACAGAGACTTAAGAAAGGCAGCACCGCTGATTAGTTACAGAAACACTTCCAGATTAAATAAACACTGAATAATCCCACCAGTCACAAGAAACCTCACCAGTGACAACACACTGCACATCACCACAACACACTCCAACAGGTCATACTTCCCACCAGAAACAACATACCCCGCCACATCACAACACACCCCACCAGGTTACAATACAGCCTTCCAGACACATTACACCATGCCAGGTCACAACACACTCAGCCACATCACAACATACCCCGCCACATCTCAGCACACCACACCAGGTCACAATACACCCCACCACATCACAACACACCTGCTAGCCACAACACATCCCACCAGCCACAACACATCCCACCAGCCACAGCACATGACCTTGAGTAAAACATGCGTGTGTGGTGGGCTGGAGAGGGTCACCCCTTGTGACTTCTGTGGATTGGTGGAAGAAGCGTGACCCAAAATCAGGTGGAAGGCTTGGTGTGGGCATGGCATGTGTGTGGGTGGCATGTCCGTGTTTGAGGTGAGGTGTGTGTCTGAGTACCCATGGCTCAACTCAGCGGGTGCAGGGCTGTTTGGACTGGGTTTCTGCATGCACCTTGTGTTTCTCTTGGGCAAAATCTCACATAGGTAAACATGAAACTTGTGTTATGCTCCTGCTGTTCCAATGCAATATTGGAACAAATCTGCATTTTCATAAAACACCTGACAACAGAACTGATTGTACCTCTTTCAACTCCCTCTTTTTGCTTTTGCCTGCCACTTCTCCCAAGGCGGGAACCCTAAATCCTTACAGCCTTGATACCTTTAAGCTTTATGCCTTTAAAAGAAGACAGATAAGTGGCCAACAAACATGAAAACACACTCAACATCACTGATCATCAGAGAAAGGCAAATCAAAACCACCATGAGGTACCATCTTACACCCATCAGTATGGCTTTCATTAAAGAGTCAAAAAGCAGATGTTGGCAAAGTTGTGGAGAAAAGGGAACTCTCAGACACCACTGGTGGGAAGGCAAGCTAGTTGAACTCCTGGAGAAATCAGTTTGGAGATTTCTTAAAGAACCAAAAATAGATTTACCATTTGACCCAGCAATGCCACTATTGGGTATGTACTCAAAGGAGCATAAGTCACCTTACCAAAGATACCTGGTCTCATGTGGTTATTGCACAACCCACAAAAGCAAAAACATGGAATCGACTCAGGCGCCCATCAACCATGGACTGGATAAAGAAAATGTGGGGCACAGACACCATGGAATATTATGCAACCATAAAGAAGAATGAAACCATGTCTCTGCAATGGCATGGGTGCAGCTGGAGATCATCATATATGATTTATCACAGAAACAGAAAACTGGTACCACGTGTTTCCACTTACAAGTGGGAGCTAAACCCGGGGTACCCACAGACACAAGGATGGGAATAACAGGCATGAGACTCTAACCATGGGGAGGAAGGGAGGAGAGGAAGGGTTGAAAGACTGCCCACTAGGCACCATGCCCACCACCTGGGGGCGGGCTCAGAAGCCCAAACCTCACCACCCTGCAATAAACATATATGACAAACCCACACATGTAGCTTTGAATCTAAAAAAATAAAAATAAAAATAAAATACTTCATACCTTCCTAGATAACCAAGGCATTTCTTTTTTAGGGTAGACTAGCAGTGTAGACCCCATAACAACCCAGCAGCCACATCCCCACTCCCACGGGGTCAATGGCATCACCTCCACCCTTCCTTCTTGAAGGCTCTCTCACCTTTCATCTCCGCTCCAACTTTCTCACACAGTGAAGTCAGGTTCATTTTCTGGAAGATGCCAAGGACTGCTTTCTAGGCTTGACCCTTGGGGAAGTACTCATTCAACAGAAAGAACAGATTCATGGGATCAGCGGCTCTCAGGTTTGCCCAGGGGATGAACAGAAAGAGCTCCTGGGGGATCAGTCCCGGGGCGTTGAGGTAAAGTTTGAATTCCTCTAACTGGTATGGATCCAGGGCCATCAGGGAAGACAGAAACCCATCCTGGGTACAACTGTCCCCGGAGATGGCCGTGGAAAAGCTCATCTTGCCCCACACATGAGATTTCTCGCTTCAGCAAACAACTTGTGCATCCATGGAACAGACGGGACCTAGAGAGAAGAAGTAGAATGTTGAAATCATAAGCCATGAATAACACCAAATGGAAGAAAAGCCAAAATGGAGTAATTTTAGCCAAAGCAGCAGCCATTTTGGCATTGCTCAGCTCTGCCAGGCATTTTCAGCAGTTTAATCTAACCCACCCCGTCACCATGGTGACCTACCCCTCAAAGGGAAGCTACACAAGCCTTCAACCCCAAGCACTCACTGCCATGTTTCCTTCAAGCATCTGGCCCCTCTGGGAAGAAATCCACTCTTTCCAAATGACTTCTAAGCAAACTATCTTTCCTGATCTAATTTCTGGGCAATTCTTTGCATCTTACCCATGGCACTGGCCCACAGATCTGACAGTCACCTCCTTTCATGGTTATGCCTGCATGTTGACTTTGTTTATTTTTTCTTCATAGTATTTTCTGCTGCCTGTGTTTGTATCCTTGTGCATCTGTCCTCCTGCAAGAATGTAGACTCCACTTGGATGGAGACCTTGTCTGTCTTGTTCTTGGCCGTGTCATCAGTGCCTAAAACACTGCCCAGCCTATGCAAGACACCCAGCTATAAATGATACCAAGCACTGTATCTATACCATGAATTATTACCTTCATTTTATTCTCTAAACAACCAGTACGTAAGTACATTTATTACTCCCTCTTATAAAGGTGACACTGAAATGACATCTTTATTTTGTTTTTTGTTTTTGTTTTGAGTTGGAGTCTCACTCTGTCACCCAGGCTGGAGTTCCATGGCATGCTCACGGTCCTCAGTGTCACCCTGCTGGGCTCAGGCATTCCTTCTGTCTCAGCCTTCAACGTAGCCAGAACTACAACTGCATGCTACCATGCCCGGCTAATTTATTTATTTATTGTAGAGATGAGGTCTCACCAATTTCCCAGGCCA
>NW_006960669.1:0-509 GCF_000164805.1 Carlito syrichta
AGAGGAGAGAGGTGTCCACAATCTTGAGGGAGGCAACCAAGTGTCAGAGGGGCCGGGTGATCTGTGGAGAGTTTCATGGCAGTGCCTACAGCTGAGGGGCTTTCGAGAAGGCGCCAACCATGAGGGCACAGAAGAAATGGGGTCCAGTGGGAAGAGGGTGGAGCCCGAGGGTACTGCAGGGGAGGGCAGGCCTGGGCAGGGCCACCAAGGGGACCTGAGATAGCTCCTTCTTCAGAGCCATCACCAGAGCCCTATCACATGTGATCTGAACTTGGGGGAGAAGTGGAGTGGAGCTAATATGGGGACCTATCCTGTTCCTGGAACCTAGCGTGCCCCAGGGAGGGCATCGCAGCCATGGATCCATGCGCTGACCCGGCCTGCTCTTGGGTCCCATGGGTTTCCTTGGGAGGAACATCTCTCTGCCCTGACAACTGTCTAAGGTGCTCAGACAGGTCTTTTTCCACACCACCTGGACCCTACACACCCCTACATGTTGCCACATATGCTCC
>NW_006960670.1:0-627 GCF_000164805.1 Carlito syrichta
ATATAGTTCTATCAAATTCTGGAAAACTCTGAAATAAGTCAAATATTTACAATGTTAGAGTCAAACAACAGATGTGGAAAGGATGTATCACATACAAAATGTGGACTTTAAATTATACTTTGAGACACAAGACCTAACTTGAGCATGGCTTGAATAGTAAAATCATCATATACATCAATACAGTCTTACTAATTTTAAGTTTAGATAATAGAGAACATGTATATATCATGCTGTTTAACTCAATCTGAAAAAATGACAATTAATATGGTTCTTTTGGATAAACATAATTTCAGAAGGTTGGCGTTTTCTCTTATTAGCACAAAGTTTAAAAAGTCAAGTAAGCCGGGCTCGGTGGCTCAGCCTGTAATCCCGCGCCTTTGGGAGGCTGAGGTGAGTGGATTGCCTGAGCCCGCGGGTTCGAGACCCGCCTGGGCAGCGAGACCTCATCTCTACAATAAATCAAAAAAAAAATCAGCCGGGTGAGTTAGCGCATGCCTGTAATTCCGGCTACTCGGAAGGCTGAGGCGGAAGGATCGCAGGAGCCCAGCAGGTCGAGGCTGCGGTGGCCGGAAGCGGCCACTGCACTCCAGTCTGGGCGACAGAGTGAGACTTCCACTCAAAAAATAA
>NW_006960671.1:0-971 GCF_000164805.1 Carlito syrichta
TTTTCTCAAATAAATTCTGAATGTTTTATCTGCCTAAATGAAACCTGTTGAGATTCCAAATCTATATCATTCTTAGCAAACTGAACCTTGAGATTCAGTGTAACTAAGTGCTATTCAGAAGGCAGAATGCATAACAAATTTAAAAATTTTAGAAAATAAAACAGCATCGTAATTTAATACAGCTTTTTCTATTCTTAAAATTTGTGTTCATTTTCTTGGTGCACTCTGCATTTTCTGCTTGTTAATTTTGTTTATAGTTTACAGATGAGTAATCCTTAGAGAAAAGTTTCCCTTATATAGTTGAAGGAAATATAAAATCACCTTCCCGGTATATTCTAACACAATTTATATTTTTAAAAGTGTATTTCCATTGAATCCCCTAGTATTTTCTCTACCTAAGTCATAATGCTGTACTCTGCAACAAAGTATCCAATTAATCTGATATTTTCATCTCCAAGCATTTACAATGAGGCACACATTAAAAAACAGAATTTGAGGCCCAATATATATGAACCAAAATAACATGGATATTTGCAAAGTAGCTCTGAATTAGCATAAAAATTTAGGTAACTGAAAATTATGGAAAATTGATTATGGTCTTATCAAAAGCAATGTTCAAATCTTGTAGGAAAAACTGCTCAAAGGCTGTTAAACAATACAAAAAAACATGCAAAATTGCCGGGCTCGGTGGCTCAGCCTGTAATCCCGCGCCTTTGGGAGGCTGAGGTGAGTGGATTGCCTGAGCCCGCGGGTTCGAGACCCGCCTGGGCAGTGAGACCTCATCTTCAATAAATCAAAAAAAAAAAAAAAAAAATCAGCCGGGTGTGGTAGCGCATGCCTGTAATTCCGGCTACTCGGAAGGCTGAGGCGGAAGGATCGCCGGAGCCCAGCAGGTCGAGGCTGCGGTGGCCGGGAGCGGCCACTGCACTCCAGTCTGGGCGACAGAGTGAGACTCCAACTCAAAAAAAAAA
>NW_006960672.1:0-5464 GCF_000164805.1 Carlito syrichta
CATCTCCTGATGATTTACAAACTGTCAAAAGCCTTTCCCACAAACCGTACAATTGTAATGTTCATTTCCAGCGTGCATTAGTATTTCTCTTCAAATATGTATGAGAAAAAGCATTTTCTGATATCACTTATATCTCCCCATTCCTCACACTTATATTTGCTATGCTCACCATTCCTCACACTCATATCATTTGCTTCTAGAGTGAGATATGAGGAGTATGTGATGGAATGCATTCCATATGGAGATTTTTCCACACATACTGAATTTACACGGTTTTACTCCAGTATAAAATTTTTGATTGAGATTAAGATTTGGAGATTGACTGAAGGGTTCTCCACAGTGACTGCCTTCTTTAATCTCACACAGCCTCTCTATCAAATAATAAAAAAAATATCACAACATGCTAATGTTACTTCAAGCAATATTTCTTCCTCTCCTGAGTGCAAATTACCTATGATTTCTCCAAGGATATTTGTACTGACTTTTAGTATCCCAGTCTTCCCATTTGCTGCCTATAGAAGCTAGGTTCCTGAAGATTTCTTGCATCCCATGTCTGTAAATATTCTTCTGGGAAGGATCCAGCGAAGTCCACTGTTTGGAGGTGAAGTTCACAGCAACATCCTTAAAGTTACCTGAGACCATGTCCCAACTTCTGGGGTCCTGCCTCTAGAACTCCAGGACTAGCAGGTCACAGGGCAACATAGGCTGCAGCAGTCACCTGGGCTTCCTGGAAAGTAGGAGACACAGCCTGAAGACAGGACCCAAGTATGGGCTGTGAGTGTCAGAACCAAATCACATGAAATTATGCTGTAGAAATAGCTATTGCTTCACAGGTTTAAATTACATAAACTAAAGCCAGATAAGTGGAAATATTTTCAACATGAAAACTTTGCAACAAAATAAATGACAAGATCTACTACAACAATTTTTAATTGCTTATGAATTATTAGTTACTTACAGGATCTAAACAAAAATTCTGAATATTCAGACTTCTTTTGCTGTATTTTATATTTCAGTATCTCCCTACCTATACTAAATCAAGCTACTTGGCCCAGATGACTGATTTAGGAAACCATTTAGCTTTCTAGCAAATCTTTTCCCACCTACAGTTACCACCTTCAAGGAATTAACATTACAATGATGGTAAAAATCTGCTGGTTCCTTTTGAACAATGTGCAATAAGCTCACTGTATTCACTCTATGGGAACTCAAACAGGTACCAAAAAATGGAGCAATTGCACACAGGTTAGTAAAGTATAATGCTCATTTCCATCTCCTAAAAACTAACCAATTAAATAAAACATATCAACTATACTTAACTTGATTTCAGGAAAACCGCATCTGAAAATTACAACTACATTATTTTCCTCATGTCATCTTCAGTCATTGACAGGAATTTTGTAGAACACCATGCTGTTTAGGATTATATCAGTAAATGAATAAATTGGTAAGGAACTGTGGTCCTAACACTTCCCATTTTTCAGATACAACTAAATCTTTGTCTGTATAAAACAGTAGATCAAATGAAGCTAAATTGAGAATAAGATCAATAAAGTACATCATTTTTCAAAAGTTCAACTACCCCTCACATCACTCAAATATTTTGAACCATCCACTGTTAGAAAAAATAATTTAGCCTGGTCTCTAATCACCACTTAGTTTATTTTTTTAACTGAAAATTGATCTAAGTAAATTTTTAAAAATTGTATACTCCTATTTCTTATGAAAAATTCTAGCTTTTTTCTTTAAAGAGAAATCATCAAAAATATTTGCAACATGTATATAATGCATGAGAAAATATAAATGGAAGCCACAGAAAAGCTGACAAATCAGTTCTGACACTGCTGTATTCCAATGTCCAGAAGAGTGTCTGGCATCTAATGGGATCCAATAAATGTAGGATGGATGAAGAAGACTGAACAGGAAAACACAATTACATGCAGCTTAATTATATTTAGCTATGTCTTAATTATATATATAGAAACAGTCTTAATTATATAGAGAAGCTTAATTATACACTTTTTAAACTGAACACTTGTATAGCCAACCTGTAATAAATAACAAGGTATTCTCTTTAACAGCTGTAAGATCCATGATGGCATTTAGTGGTTCCTTTGAAAATATTCATTGAATGAATAGCATTTGAATGTTTGCTTAGGGAAGCATTATGGAATAACCCAAGACATGTTCTTAGTGGAGAACAGGATGAATAGATGAATGAGGTCACTTTTAAGGAAAATTTGAATACCCACCTGAGTTGGTTGAACCAGAGGTTACAGGGGTTTCCAGTGTCTTGGGACTGACATAATTACAGGGGCATATTTTAAAATGTCAATTCAGTAATGGTTATAGTCTACACTGTGTACAGGACAGTCTAGAATGGTGGTCTTCAAACTTGAGGGTACAGAAAAATTACCTGGATATTTTATACATTTCTGGCTTGTATTTTCCTTTCTCCAATGCAGGCTCAGTCCAGTGTGATAGTCACTAGCCACAGGCAATACTTAAGCATTTGAAATATGTTAGCCCAAATTGATACATGCTGCAAGTGCACAAGGGGGTAATGATAATTCCTGTACTCAGTAAATGACAGCTGCTATTAGTGAAAAGTCAAAAAAAACTAATTATGTCCATTACTATCTGGCAAGACTTTGGTTAATTAAGTCAAGTCAATATTCTGAACATCAGTTTCTTCTTCTGCAAAATGAATATGATGTTTCTCTTATGCGGTCTCTAACGATGTTAAGACAAACTTTGCCTAGCTCAAGAACCCAGCACATATTAGGCACCTTATCATATCAGCATTGTTTCTTCAAACACAATATACATGGAAGCTGTGTGGAGCAAAGAATGGGAAGTGTTGAAGCCCCTAGGAAATGGCTTTTCCTGCTGTCTCTGTATCCTGCCCACTGCAGACCTCCCATCTCATCATTCCTTTTTGTTTGTGCCCCAAGTTGTCCCTTATCCCTTGGGCAGCACTTCCCCTGTCTCCATAGGACCTGTCAGGATGATGGTTTCTGTAGGCTGGTCCATGCTGGTGCTGACCAGGAGGAGTTCGTGGCAGAAGACAGATGGGATGCCATTCTTCCCACATTTGCCTGAAGAAGTAACCCCCCAGTAGTGTCTGGGATTCCCTCTCCCCAAGGGGTGGCAGCCAGCCACCTCTGCCCTGCTGTCATTCGAATCCTGGTCTCAAGGGAGATGGAGGCAGCAGACAGATGCCCTCCCACGGTCTGGCCTCCCCTGCAGAAGGCAGCTTGGTGTGTTGTTGGTTCAGTAGCAAAGGGATCCATTGGTGATCTCTGCATGGGTGTGAGTGATTGGGATGGAGGCATGGTCACCACACTTGATGAAACTGGTCAGTGCTTCCCTGAGATTTGGTAAGAACTGGGGATGTTTTTTATGGAACATTGTACAGGGACTTATTGGTCTTGTCTGGCCAGCTAATGGGTGAGTATGCATGGGGGGGATAGTGTAACAAGCCACCTTTGGTGGCTGCATGAACCACATTCTATATGTGGGTGAGGGCCGACCCTCAGCTACTGAGCTCTGATGACAATAAGGGCAGGTCCACAACTCTTCTCCCCTTGGAACCCAAGGCAATAGGCAGGCTGTTAGAAATCGTCCTTTTGGGGGCGTAGCATATGGGGAAAATGTGCACCTCTCTTGATTCCCTAGAGCAGGAGTTAGAAAACTGGGCCTGTAGGCCAAATTCAGCTGTATTCTATACAGTTCTTGAGCCAAGACTGTATCAAGAGTTGCTTCATTGCTGTGACTGAGTAGTATTTGGTATGGATGTACTACAGCTTAACTGTCCACCTATTGATGTGCAGTTGAGTTGTTTCTATTCTTTTTAAGCTATTACTAATAAAGTTGCAATGAACATTCATGTAAAAGCTTACATGAGAGCATAAATTGACATTCCTCTAGAATAAATGAGCAAGAATGCAATTTCTGGGTCATGTGGTATTTGCATGTTTAGTTTTATAAGAAACTGCCAAATTTTCATGGTGGTATGAGCCTGTATTCCCGGCTACTTGGGAAGCTTAGGTGGAAAGATTGCTTGAGTCCAGGAGTTTGATTGCAGCCTGGACATCATAATGTCACCAAAACAATGTGACTTCGATTGAGGTCTTGTTACAGCACAAAGTCAATCATTGAGACAATGAGTATTGCCAAGGAAGAAGCCTTTTTATTCAGGTGATATTAGCCAAGGTGAACAGGAGACTTAGTCTCAGCCACCCTACCCCAAGTCACGGGTTATATACCGGAACCCAGAATGTAAAAAGCAGGAATTAGGGAAGGAGTTGGTAAATGGGTAAGAAACAGGATAAGAAACAGGTGTTGGTAAAGAGAAATTGAGGAGGAGTCAATAATTAGGGAGTGGTAAGAGGAGTTGGTAAATAGGTGGGCTCTGGCCTCACACTGTCTGGTTACAATGATCTGGTGAGTTTCAATTTCTTATGAGGCCTGAGGGTCTAGACCCCATCTTTAAGGAAAAAATAAAATAAAAAAGAAATGGCCAAATGTTTGCAGTGACTGTTCATGTGATTATTTACCACTGTATATCTTCTCTGGTGAAATGTCTGTTCACGTCTTTCATCCATTTTCTAACTTGATTCTTTGGTGTTTTTCTGTGAAGTTGATAGTTGTTTAAATACTCTAAATGACAGTCTTTCATAAGACATGTAGTTTGGGAATATTTTATCCAGATCTGTAGCTTGTCATGTTTTTAAAAGGGTCTTTTGCAAAATGATTTAAAATTTTTGATGTTCAATTTATCTTTTTTTTCCCCAATGGATTGTGCTTTTGGTGTCAAGTCTAAGAACATTATGCCTAGCCCTAGATTTTGAAGATCTTCTATTTCACTAAAAGTTTTATATTCTACATTCCATGCAAAATATTTTGAGTTCATTTTTTGTATATGGTGTGTCACCTAGGTCAGTGTTCACTTTTTACTTATGGGTGTCCAATTGTTCCAACACCATTTGTTGGAAAAAAGTTCTTCTTCCATTGAATTGCTTTTACACCTTTGTCAAAAATCAGTTGGGGGTATTGGTGTGGGTCTGTCTGAGTTCTTTATTCTCTTCCTTTGATCTGTGTGTCTGTTCTTCTGCCAATACCACACGGTCTTGATTACTGAAGCATGTGTATAATTTTAAATGTTTTAGTAGTCACATTTTAGAAAGTAAAAAGCAGATGCAGTTAATATTTGTAAACATTTAATTTTGAAGCACAGATTGTCCTTGACTTAAAATGGTTGAACTTGCATTTTTTCTACTTTATGACATGCTTATCAGGCTATTAAATGCATGGTTGCCTTGGGATATTTTTTATTTATGATGGGTTTGTTAGAACATAGCTCTACTGCAAGTCGAGGTCTCCTGTAAGTATAAGTTCAGAGAGAAAAGCAGGTGAGAAGTGGAGGTGCACACTACTATGCCCGGCTAATTTTTGGATTTAT
>NW_006960673.1:0-736 GCF_000164805.1 Carlito syrichta
CAATCTGTAAAAAACATAGAATGAAGACTGAGAAAGAAAGAACAAAGCCTACAAGAGATGTGCAGTTATATCAAGAGGCTGAACCTATACCTAATTGGTATCCCGGAAAATGGAGAACAACTTGGAGAAAGTATTCCAGGAAGTATTCCAAGAAAACTTTCCCCATCTCACCAGAGATGTGATCAACCAAGCACAAGAGATACAGAGAACCTCCACAAGACATCAAATGAGAAGACCAACCCCTAGACACATAGTAATTAATCTATACAAAGTAGGCAAAAAAAAAAAAATCCTAAAGGTAACAAGAAAGGTCAGATTATCTACTGGGGAAAACCAATCAGAATAGCAGTAGATGTATTAGCAGAAACACTAAAAGCAAGAAGGGACTAGAGCCCTATGTTCAAAGTCCTCAGAGATAAACAATTTCAATGAAGAATTTTCTATCCAGCCAAACTTAGCTTCATCAGTGATGGAGAATTAAAATCATTACCTGACATTAAATCCCTAAGAGATTATGCAGCTTCCAGATCAGCTCTACAGGAGACTTATAAAAAGGTATTAAGCACAGAAAAACAACAACAACAACAACAGCAAACAAAAAAAGAATGACCAAACACTTCCCAAGAGAACAGCAGAGCACAGAATCAACAGAGAATACAGTGCAAAAAGAAAGTTGAAAACACACACATACATCAACCCCAAAGCAAAAAGAAAACAAGCAGAGAAAAAACTTTAT
>NW_006960674.1:0-680 GCF_000164805.1 Carlito syrichta
CCTTAGCAATACGTCCTGAATTTTTTGGGGATTGAGGACACGTGTAACCATATTCCTTATCCTTCCTTTTCAATAGACAGTGCAGTTTCCTGTATATGAGTACTCCCATTACACAGATTCCTACTTCAAAAACCTGATTATTGGTTACCTCTTAGTAAGACACCCTGAGGACTTTTGGGATTGAAGACGAGTGCAACCAGAATTCCTTATTCTTCCTTAGCAAGAGGCCATGTAGTTTCCTGTATATGAGGATGCCCATTACCCAGATTCCTGCTTCATTCTCAGCAAGGCGCTGAGATACTTCCTGGTGACCTAGAATTCCAGTTGTTTAGATATCAAGAGAAAGATTCCCATAAGGATCTTGGGGATTTGGAATCCAAGATTCCTGGTTCCCCTTAACAAGACCCCCCCAAAATGTGGAATCTTCTAAACCCAATGTCCCAATTCCCACCAGCCACATCACAAGAAATTTCTGTAGTTTGAGGTAACCTGAATCGAGGGATTTTGTACCAACATGGCATTTGATTCCTGGGGTGGTGATTATGGTCGTAGATGTTTCTAGGACACAAAAGGATTTGTAGGGCCAGATCCTCCATTAAAACTATCAAGAGGATCAGAAGTTCCTGGGGAACTCTAATGACAGATTTAGGGTAATCCACGGAGACAGTGTCTCTGAAAAA
>NW_006960675.1:0-753 GCF_000164805.1 Carlito syrichta
ATTCTGATGATGTCTGCTCTAATTTTTTTGCCTGTTTTACGTGTGTGCAAGAAATAATTGTCAAACTCACAGTCATGAAGTTTTTCTTCCAAGTATTCGCCTGAGGGCTTTATACTTTCAACTTTTACCTTTAAGTATCTTACCCAGTTTAAGTTAAAGAGTTTATGGTGCAAGGCAAGGGTTCAGATTTATTCTTTTGCATGAGATTATCCAGTTTTCTGAGAACTGTCAGTTCAAAGACTACCCTGCTCCCACTGAATGAATTTGGCAGTAGATGTGTATGATGATTCCTGGGTTTTCTATTTTGTTCTATGGATGGATAAGCCTGTTTTTATACCAGTATCTCACTGTTTTGATTATTAGAACTTGGTGTTAAGTTTGAAAGCACAAAGTGTGAAACCTTAAACTTTGTTCATTTTCGAGATTGTTTTGGCTAGTTCGGGTCTCATGCGATTCTGCATGAATTTTACAATGAGTTTTTTTATTTCTAACCCTCCAAAAAAGTCATTTGGATTTTGATAGAGATTTTGCCGTATTTGTAATGCTTTGGGTGGTATTGGCATCTTAAAATACTATAGTTTTCAATCACTGAACATAATATTTCTCTTTCATTTCTTTATGTCCTTTAATTTCTGTCAGCAATATTTTATAGTTTTTAGTGTAGTGTTCTTCTGTCTGGTTAAGGTTATTACTATTTGAGTGCTATGGTAAGTGAGTTGTTTTCTTAATCGTTTCTTCAGGTTGCTCTTTGAA
>NW_006960676.1:0-828 GCF_000164805.1 Carlito syrichta
CCAGGTTGCAGCGAAATTCATGATTTTGTTCTTTTTTTATGGCTGCGTAGCATTCCATCGTGTATATGTACCACATTTTTTTAATCCAGTCCTCTTTTGATGGGCAGCATGGTTGTTTCCAGGTTCTTGCTATTGTGAACAATGCTGCGATAAACATACGTGTGCAGGTATCTTTTTTATAGAGTGATTTGTGTTCTTCAGGGTATATTCCCAGTAGGGGGATTGCAGGGTCATATGGAAGGTCAATTTTTAGAGCTTTTAGGAATCGCCACACTGCTTTCCACAGAGGTTGCACTAGTTTACACTCCCACCAGCAGTGTAGAAGTGTTCCCTTTTCACCACACCCTCTCCAGCAGCTGTTATTTTTTGAGTTGTTGATAATTGCCATTCTGACTGGAGTTAGGTGGTATCTCAGTGTGGTTTTGATTTGCATCTCCCTGATGATTAGTGAGGTTGAGCATTTCTTCATGTGTTTGTTGGCTTCTCGAATGTCTTCTTTTGTGAAGTGTCTGTTCATATCTTTTGCCCATTTTATAATGGAGTTGTTTGTTTTCTTCTTTTCAGTACGTTTCAGTTCCTTGTAGATCCAGGATGTTAAGCCTTTGTCAGACCTAGAGTTGGCAAATACTTTTTCCCAGTCTGTAGGCTGTCTCCCTGCTCTCTTGATGGTTTCTTTGGCTTTGCAGAAGCTTGTCAGTTTAATAAGGTCCCATTTGTCTATCTTCTCTCTTAAGTCCTGTGGGTTTCGGTTTTGTACAGGAATTGGATGCCAGTTCCGATTTCCATGAGAGTATTTCCTTCCTTTTCTAAGGTTCGTATGGTTTGAGG
>NW_006960677.1:0-900 GCF_000164805.1 Carlito syrichta
CCGTGTCCTCAATCCCAAAAAAACATCATAGTGTCTTGCTAAGGGCTAAACACGAATTTGGGTTTTTGAAGCATAATCTAGGGAAATGAAATCCTCAAATACAGGCATTTGCACGGACTTTTCCTAAAGAAGAATAGGGAATCTGGGTGATATGGTTTCTCAATCCCTAGAAAACTACACGGTATCTTCCTAAGGTCTAAACAAGCATCGTGGTTTCGACACATGTATCTGGGAAAGGGAGTACTTATACACAGGCAACTGCACGTTTCTTGCTAAAAAAAGGAATCTGGGTTATACGAGTCCTCAGTCCTGAAAATTGACAGGGCATGTTGCTGACGGGTATAGAATTATCAGGGATTCGAGACATGAATGTGGGTAATAGCAGACCTCATATACAGGAAACTACATGGCCTCCTCCTAAGAAAAAAAAGAAATCTGTTCTACACCTTCCTCAATCAAAAAAATCTGCATGGCATCTTACTAATGGCTAAAGAAGTATCAGGGTTTCAAAACAGGAATCTAGGGAAAGAGAGTCCTCATATACAGGACACTAAATGGCCTCTAACTTAGGAAGAATAAAGAATCTTTGTTGTATGAGTCTTCAATCCAAAAAATTCCCAGGGTGTCTGCTATGGAACAAACAAGAAACAGGGCTTCGAGCTCCCCAAATGTTTCGCAGCAATTCAGCGTGCAGATATTATGTATCAGTCATTTCATGACTCCAGTAACATTGGTCCTATTGAAAGTTGTAAACACGTACCAGGTACTCCAAATCAGTTAGGTTCCATGGAAACAACCAAAGCCAGATTCCAGGACAATAAGAATCTTCTTGCCATATTTGGATGTAACTCTGGTCTTGAGTGAACCCTGTAAACCTTCAATGTCCGTTTCTCTTTGTAT
>NW_006960678.1:0-735 GCF_000164805.1 Carlito syrichta
GTCACTCTAGTGACAGAAAAGAATAGGCATTTGTCACATGGGGAGTACATTTGTGAATAGGGAAATTTTACTTGGAAACTATATTTTTGTAATATTTCATTTGTTTTTAAAGGACAGGAAAGGAAGACATACAAGTAGCAAAATTAGATGGAGATTTTTTTAATTTAAGATATTGTACTAAAAAAAGAAACTTGTTACTGAGCAGCTACATATAAAGGATGGTGCTATTCTTTGCACTGGAGTGGGAATTTAAATGTCTTTTCGTGGCGAGGTAGTAAGGGAAGACTGGTGATTTAGAGAATGACAGTTTAAGAACAAGAAAACCTTTTTTTACTTTTACCACAAAAATGGGAATTAAAGGATCTGTTATCATTTATGTTTAATTCATTCTATTGTTCTTTTTCCAACTATGATGTTATGATAGCTGTACATAATTATAAAAGTTGTGAATAAGTTGTTTAAGTGAAAACTATTATGTTTTTCTTGAAAGCAGACACATTTTCTTTTCTCTCACTTAAAACTATATTTAATATACTTGGAGAACAATATGTGAGAGCTTTTTTAAAAAATAATATTTCAAAATAGAGTGGCACTTTTAGGATGGGTTAGGGATCAACTTCAAATATACCCAAGTGTTGTGTTTGAAAATGATAGAATTACTTTTGATTAATATGTTAATCATTTAGCTTTCCATTTTGGAACTAATCCTTATAAGAAAATAAAATTAAAGGGGTC
>NW_006960679.1:0-759 GCF_000164805.1 Carlito syrichta
ATAAACATACGTGTGCAGGTATCTTTTTTATAGAGTGATTTGTGTTCTTCAGGGTATATTCCCAGTAGGGGGATTGCAGGGTCATATGGAAGGTCAATTTTTAGAGCTTTTAGGAATCGCCACACTGCTTTCCACAGAGGTTGCACTAGTTTACACTCCCACCAACAGTGTAGAAGTGTTCCCTTTTCACCACACCCTCTCCAGCAGCTGTTATTTTTTGAGTTGTTGATAATTGCCATTCTGACTGGAGTTAGGTGGTATCTCAGTGTGGTTTTGATTTGCATCTCCCTGATGATTAGTGAGGTTGAGCATTTCTTCATGTGTTTGTTGGCTGCTCGAATGTCTTCTTTTGTGAAGTGTCTGTTCATGTCTTTTGCCCATTTTATAATGGGGTTGTTTGTTTTCCTTCTTTTCAGTACGTTTCAGTTCCTTGTAGATCCAGGATGTTAAGCCTTTGTCAGACCTAGAGTTGGCAAATACTTTTTCCCAGTCTGTAGGCTGTCTCCCTGCTCTCTTGATGGTTTCTTTGGCTTTGCAGAAGCTTGTCAGTTTAATAAGGTCCCATTTGTCTATCTTCTCTCTTAAGTCCTGTGGGTTTCGGGTTTTGTACAGGAATTGGATGCCAGTTCCGATTTCCATGAGAGTATTTCCTTCCTTTTCTAAGGTTCTTATGGTTTGAGGTTTTACATTTAGGTCTCTGATCCATTTGGAGTTAACCTTTTGTGCATGGGGGATAGATAAGGGTCCTGTTTCAATCCT